>NW_022280122.1:617439-621023 GCF_004355925.1 Anarrhichthys ocellatus
ACACACACACACACACACACACACACACACACACACACACACACACAACAGCTGTGTTTCTGTGTGTCCTGATGAAGTCATCCTGCTCTCCTTGTGAGAGGATGGGAACTAATAGCTGGTTCAGGGTGCAGCATGGAGATGTTGATCTTTCCCCTCTGGGTATCAGCTCAGGACCCGGTTTTACAGTTCAGCACGTCCTGATATGACCGCTTATTCTTTCCACCCTTTAATGCCGCAGTAATTGCATTTTTCGCTGCATGTGGTCGCTAATGCTTACCTTGCATAAAGGGGGGCCGGTACACGGTGTTTGCTGTGTAGGAGTAGGAGTTACCCTGGAGTGCTAATCAGATGCTTGATCTTCACATTTCATGGTACCTTTTTGTTGGCAGGTTGCATTTTGTTTTAGGCTGATGAGATTTGCTTCTTTTTAATTCACTACATTCCCAATTTGGATTTTCATTATTTTTTAATGACTAATTGCAACAATTACCTGTTATGTTATCACAGCATAGTGTTCAGATGATTACCACTCTGAGAACAGGGGGATAAACGTGCCTTTTACAAAAAGAAAATTTCAAATTAATTTCCGGGAAGAAAGTTGAATCAACCAATCAGCTTGTTTGAGTTAAGACATGGACCGACGTGACCCATGAGCTCTGTGTACATCTGCAGAGACATTCATGTGTGAATTTGCAGAATATTTCCAGCCATAGAGGTTGATGGAAAACCTCTTTTTAGTTTGCTCATAGATGGAGTTTGCAGGAAGAGTTAAAGTGTAATTTAAAAAACAGTCTTATGAACCAGGATGCATTGTGTGAGCGGCGATTTTGAATAAAATATTCTTACTCCTGCACACCTCTGTCCCGGTGAGGAGTAAAACGTTCATACATAGTAACGCACACACGGCTGGCTTTCTCTTGGTCCTTGTCGGCAACAGAATCCAACAAAAACTGCCCACGCTGACATTAATTACAGCAGAAAGATTCCCTTTCTGTTTTCATCGGTGGGCAATTTGAGCAAAGGCTCCACCAGTCGGTGTTTGCTCTGTGCAGCTCAGATTCTGGAGGGTCCCCCCAGGTCATAGCCTCCAGCTGAACACTGCAACATGTGCAGTGTAAAGAATCCAAACCAAAGAGTGACATCGTGCCCCACAGCGGCCGGAGCTGAGAGTAGCCCTCTGTGGTTCTTCACTGGTATACAAAGATAAGATACTTATTATAATATACAAAGATAAGGTTGGAAATCTTTTCCTTATCACTCCTGTAAAATTTGCCTAAAACGCCTATCCAAGGCGTACCCAAAGTAAACTGACAGCTCTTATTGAACCATTGGGAGTACATGTATGGTTTTAGTCTCTATTGAACTGTAGAATCACTGTAAGTGCTACTGGCATTGAGCTATAGAGTTTACAACACACTGAAACAGAAGGTTTTTTATTTCCGCCTGGATTTTTTTTGGCCAACAGATGCCTGCAGTTAACTATGGCTGGGACTTGTCAAAATGTAACAAAACGATGTCAATGTGCTTCAAACAAAGTATTTGTTGATCCAGTTTTGGTTGCTTTCTGAAACCGACAATCAGAAAACTAGAGATTAAAAGTGTGCTCCATTATCCCCATCTGCACCATTCAATGCGTCTCCACCTCTCTACGACGGCAGGCTGTTCATGCTGCCTTCAGGTGTAGTCATTGGAACAGGTGCATTACGTTTTGCATGGTATTTGTGAAGCACACTGAACCTGTCTTGTCCATACTATACCCCGAGGAGAACCACAGTGAGGACAGAACTAGATCCTTGGTGTATCCCTACTGAGCACCTCATCAATGGACACAGAACAGAATCCTGTTTGATAAATAGTAGAATGGTAGAACCGTTTTGAGACAGTGTCGGAAACGTATGGATCAGAAAGCCATGGTTACTGGTGCTGGAGGCCAGAGTAAGGTCAAGCAACACTGCACTGATACTCAGCACCCATTAAAGATACATTGGTGTAAGGGTGGCTCAGTGCCATGCAAACTCTACCAACCAGACAGAGATCACAGTCAGGACTGCTTCTGTAAAAGTAAACAAGGAAATGAGCTGAGAAACGTGGCAGGTAAAAACAACAGTAAGGAAGGACCACGTCTAAGCAGGAAGACGGATGTTAGCAATCTTATTTACAAAATATGGTCAAAATGTTGAAACAACTTCACAAAGTGAAGCAGACAATGCAACATGATCGAATGTAGAATGTGCTAGTTGGACACATGGTCGGTGGAGAACATCATGCCACTGAGCTCTCTTTTTGTCTGGTCCCAGCGTGAAATCAAGATTGCAGTCTCACGGCCAAATTCTGGTACAGGCCAACTTTTAACCCGTTATTGCAGAGCTGATATCACAATAACGGGCTTCAAAGTTGCCATGTACCAGGGCCCGAAGGACCCTCCTTTACAGTGTCCTCTAGACCGTCTCATCTGATGGATCAAAAATACCAGCAGAATACCAGGCAGCTGATACTTTGAAAATAAAATGATCTACTTTGTCTTGGCAGTAATGATGTGGATACACATATCAGAAGGTCTGAAAGGAAATACACATACACACTAGCAAATCTAACAATTTCACCATTTTGATTATTGAATATGCACCGCAGTCCCTGTTATAGTCTCACTCAGATAGCCCAAGGTGGGGTCACCTTGGGCTGTCTGTCCTGTTCAAAAAATTATTTGTTACCATGAACTAGTGAGCTGTTGATCCATTTGTCCTTCTGAGGTAATCTGATCTCTTACACAACAACAAACCCAGTTTCTGCAGTCAGGATAGCTGATTAGAGAAACACGGTATCTCCAGCTAGATAGACCTGAACCCCCTGAGACGCTCTTAAACAACATGGTATCGTTAGGCCTACAAGTGTTTCCCAAAGACATCGTATTGATTAATACGTTGTTTTTTTAAAAGTGTGTAGTATTTACAAGGATCTATTGGCAGAAAGGGAATATATTAAGAATAACTATGTTTTTTTTGTATACAACCACCTAATAATAAGAATGGTTGTGTTTTCACTAGCATAAAATGAGCCGTTAATATCTACATACGGAGCGGTTCCTGGCCGCATGCACAAGCTTGTCCTAGTTTGTACTGTTAGCGCTGGTAGCACTGCTAGCTCTCAGGGTCGCCATGTTGAGAGCCGTTGAGAAGAATAGAAATGCTCCTTAAATTTAAGTGATGTTTGATGAAAAATGATGAAAAAGACGTAAATTAGAGAATAAGACAATCAAATTAGATTAATTTAACTATGAATGACAGTTTCTATCATCCTCCTCTCTCTCCTGCCTAATATACGATCATCTGTTCTGACTGAAACTTTCTTGACAGTTAATGTCAACTTCTATATCATCTATTTTAATCTCACTTGATGCAATGAAGCATCACTGCTTCATTTAGGTTTCATGTGAGTTTCGGAGTATCATCTGCCTCCAGCAGCAACTGAATCAAACAAAGATTCAGTTATATATGCATATATATACATACATATGCATATATATACATACATATATACATATACACATATGCATATATATACATATATACACATATGCATATATA
>NW_022280122.1:623923-801170 GCF_004355925.1 Anarrhichthys ocellatus
TCGCCGTCGCCATCTTGGATTACGGCCGTCACCATGTTTGTTTTTTACAGCCAATGAACAGAAGTTACCATATTTGGGGTGGGGAGGAGTTACGCAGAGATGCCGTATGTCTCTGGTAGTGGCAGAGACCTGTCAATCACAGTAAGCCCGCCCTAAAGCATACCCTGCTTTATGGTCTATTTGACTGTAAATGGCCCATAATTTACAAAATAAACGTCATGCTGTATTAAAGAAGACTTGAAACCATAAACTCATGTTTACAATGTTTACTGAGGTAATAAATCAAGAGAGAAGTAGAGTCATTTTCTCACTCCCACTTTTACTCTCGTGCACTCCATCTCTTCCATTCTCAGATTTCACACGCTTTGTGTGAGTTCAGACAGACAGTGATGTGTGTTTGACTGAGTGAAGTCAGTCAGGCCTTGTGACACGTGGAGGATCGTAATCCTTTATATCAGAGCCTGAAACGCAGGGTCTTCTCCTGGGAAGGACCGTCAGGTTTGGCTGTGAACAGAGACTAGTGTTGAGGTGATGCACACGGATAGAAGAGGGAGCCTCACAGGTCTTATGGATAGAAAAAAACAATAGGATCTTTTTAATTACTCAAAACTATGTGGCCACAAAGTCTCTGGGACGCTGGATTCCTAAATCACTACACTCACTATCAATGATGAAACAATAACTCATAGAAACAATAGTGTTTGCAAGGCAATTTTATTTACGGAGCACTATTCGGACACGAGGCAATTCAAAGTGCTTTACAGGGGCGTAGAGATATATTAAACCTTAAGAAAACATTCAAATTGCATTAAAAAGACAATAAAACAAGAGAGAACGAGCAAATAAGTAGTTAAAGATTAAACCTGCATTTTAAAAAGCAAACAAATAAAGAGTTACAGGGTAAAATAAGTTATGCATCTAATTTATTGTAAACAAAATGTTTTGAGCTCTGATTTAAACGAGGCAAAGAGCCATGCAGCAAAGCAACATGTAGTTCATGTCAACATGGTTAGACAGGCCATTAAATCCCCAACTTCTGTTTCAAAACACGTTTTTATGTTGAAAGGGAAACTGGTTTACTTCCTTTGAATTAGAGTTGACTTGCTGTTAACAAATGAGGACTGACACACAAGGGCTTTGTGCTGCAGTGCAAATTAGAGGTCAAATAATCTATAAAAATACCTTTGTCTCCAGATTACTTCACCTCATTCAACTGTATTTACTATTATAAACATGTTAGTTTAGTTTATTAACTGGATCCCCATTAGCTGACACCTTAGCGGCCGCTAATCTTCCTTGGGTCCACAAGCTGTTAGCGTGCAGTTGTGTGCTTCTGCCAAACAGTCATGTTGCAGGTTATATCCATGTCTGTCTAAAATGTCATGTGAAATTGCCATAATTAGCATATGAATTATTTCTTGATGGCAAGTGTACGTTTGTGCCGAAACCATAATGCCTCATCCATGGCTGTCTCTGGAGCAGACACAAGAGGAAAACAAATTGCAATATTGCTAGTTTGGAGCGTACCAAACAGATACAGTAGTGTTCTTTGTAAGACGTTCAATGATTGTAGTGCCTCAGAATGGAACACTAACAACTCAGAACTCACTGACTGTCAGTCAGTCAACCTCCACCTCCACAGGTCAAAAAGAAAAGATGCATTACTGCTCCATACCTATTGTATTTTTGTGCATTGTTTATTAGTCTTTGAAACCAGGAAATGTTAAATGACTTCATGCTTTTACCTGAAGCAGCCAGCAGGAGACAGGGCTGTGTTCAGGACCAGATACAGTATAAATGGTGGTCACCGGAGTATTCTAGTGAATATTTGTGATACATTGTAGAATGGTTTGAGGTTACCACAAAGCGTTTAGCTACTGACATGGCTCTTTTAAGTATGACTAGCAGCAAGAGGACGGGCTCCACCGTTAGAATAAGATGTAGCTGAAGAAAAGTTGAACTGATCTGATTTATTACGTAACAATAAATACACAAGGGTCTCCGATACTGGTGGGGCTGTCAACAAATAAATTAGCATGATATATTCACAAAGCAAAAACAGCTAAAAATGTTGTTGGCCTCCAAAGGGAGACAGAACCAGATCAAAACATGATGGATGGAAATAATATAAAGGGAGAAATAAAAACATGTTTTCAGAACATGTGTATGTACATTACTATGAACAGTGTTACAAGAGTTTGACTGTCAGGATTTTCACAGGTGCAGAGTACAGATACCAGTGCTTTGAATTGAAACTGGATAGATTGTTTAGGTTTTAGGTTTTCGCATAAACAGTGTAAAAGAAGTTGAGGTTTTCACCATGACATTACCTATTAGTTTGTGGGCATTTTGGCCGTGGCCATCTTGTTTTTGGTGCTGGAAGTGACCGTATTTGGACGAGAGGGTGAGCTAAAGGTGGCGCTAGCGAAGAGTGGGACCAGGTACTGTTAGCATAGCAAACGCTTGATTACCAGCCAACACTAGCAAGCTAGCATTTTGCATCCTTAATTCACTTTAATTGTGATAATAATTGTGATGATAATTTTGGTTAGCGAAAAAAAAAGAGCAGAGTGGCCCTGAAGCGTTGCCTTCACTTTTCACGTTTCCGCCTGGATTTAAGTAATGGATGGGAAGTCAACTTTAATAAAAACAATTGTTACAATGCTTGATGAACTCACTTCCTCCATGGAGCTACTGGAGCTGTCATGCAAGTATTCTTCCTTCACAGGCCCAGACTGAACGCCTCTTCTTCCTGTGAGATAAGGGGATCAGGTTCTGATCCCATCTGCTCCTGATCTGTTTGCGATCCTGTTTTAATCCAGATGATGGAGCGCTTGCTGTGTCTGCTGGTCCTCAGCACAGTAGCCCTGAAGGAGGCTGTCGGTAAGTTCCTCTGTAATGTACACAAATATGCATGTCCACGTGGTTTTCTGATGATAACTTAAGAACTCTGTTTAGTTTCAGCCCACGGAGGAGTTTAGGTTAAAGGCTGTTTAGGATCAGAAGTTGGGTCTAGGATTTAGTTTGGAAACAACTTGCATCTGTCCATCTGTGTGCTACTATGTCTCAACCACACATTGATTTGACAAAATACAACAAAATAACCTGGCTCTTTTGGAGCTGTGATCAGTCGAAGCATGATAGCTCAGCACATGAAAGCCAACATCAACACTAATGTAACAGAGTGACATAATGAGGGCTGATAGTAAATTGCTACAATATCTGCTCTGTAAATGACCTGATGGTCCATGTTCCAGTCAGAATGACACCGACTCCTCTATGTAGATGGATGAATCCTTTGCATACAGCCATCAGATCATTTTATTTTTCAATTTGTTCCATCATTGGCTGATGGTGAGACTAACAGCCAGAAAACAGACGTGTCTCAACTCAACAGAGAGCGTCAGCCTTTGAAGTGAGACCCACATTAGCTTTCTGTGTCTCCTTATCTACAAGCATAGACACATGTCTTGTGCTGGTGCCTGGTAGACAAATTACCAAACCAACATCCACCAGGGGGACAAATGTCTTCTGGCTAGTGATAGATAGCTAATGAGCTAGTCAGCACATTGAACAGATCAAACTCATGACCAAATGTCAGTATCAGAGCTGTCACATTCATCTGAATGACTTGAAACACAGCCCATGTAGCCTAATGCTAAAACACATTGAAGAAATGTAGGTTCTCTTCATTCCTTTGCAACCTCACTGTTCTCGTGTATGTTCAAATGTAGCACACATTTTAACCAAGTTTAAAATGAATAAAGTTTCTATCCACTGCTGTTATGCAAGTTAGCAGTTGCTTCATTGGTTCATTGAGCTGGTGGTGCTAATGATCCAGTCGGGTTCTGTTAAACACTGCAGAATAAGAAGACACGACAGCACACTAAAA
This sequence comes from Anarrhichthys ocellatus, assembly GCF_004355925.1. NCBI lineage: Eukaryota > Metazoa > Chordata > Actinopteri > Perciformes > Anarhichadidae > Anarrhichthys > Anarrhichthys ocellatus. The sequence goes on from NW_022280122.1 coordinate 627,816, forward strand.
CAACCAGGGGCATTAATAAGTGAGCAGGTCTTTCCACTTGCTGATCCGGTTCAGTAGAACCTCTTAGCCTTCTTTGCCTCCTCGGTTAACGGTAGAGTTCCCACAGTAAACGGTAACATCTCCACTGGGGATAGCTACTGTAAGCTATTCTATGCTCTCTGGTAAGCAGTGATGCATGTCCAGGGCTTTTATTGTGAAAGGTAAGGACAGAAGTGAAGTGAAGGAGTGAAGCTGTAGCATGGCATGGACTATTAGACGTTACATGGATGTTATTACCTTCATCAGCATCAAGGTGTGTCCTCTTCCTCTGTGCTGTATGGACCCTTCAGGCAGACAGAACTGAATACATATATTCCAGGTTTACAGGGAACCAATCTAAACGCAGATGGTTTCATTCTTCTACAGCCATTACACTGTGCAATCAACATTCACTTCATAATGATAATGTAAGGTTTTTGCAGAAAAGAAAGGGCTGGACCAAATGCAGGGAGACTCGGGAAACGGAGGGTTGGATAATTGTGGGTTTAATTGTAACAAAAAAGTATTCAACAAAAAAACATGTGAATCACAAGTCCATGAAAATAAAACATCCAAAGAAAGAGGGGGCACGGCAACGGGGAGCAGACACTAAACGTACCGTGAGGAAATGGCAGGCGGAGGAAAGACGGACCAGGTTACACCAAAGAGGAACGAACACTGAGCTAAGGGACACACAGGGTTTAAATACACAGGGAAGGTGCAGGTGATTAGACACAGCAGGTTTCAATTAAGGGTGGGGCAGCCGATCACAGAGAGGAACAGACAGGGGCAGAAAGTGAAGTGAAGCAGACTGAGGAGGTGCAGGTGATTGAACGCAGCAGTGTCTAATTAGGGGAAGGGCAGACCCTCGCAGGGGTAAGACAGACAAATAAAGTGCAAGACACGGAACATCTCAATAAAACAGAATAAATAACTAATTCAAAACATAAATCGTGACAGTTGAAGAAAGAAACTTGTCTATTATTGCCATTAAAAAAAACGACTTTTGTTTGCAAAACAGAATTAGAATTAGTAATTGAACCAAAGTAAAAATACTCTCCCTCAGTTCTGTTTCAGCTTGAGTTTGAGTGTAAGAGCGATGGAGAGCGAGTTCTATGTGGTGGTTGAGGTTCATTTTGGGGCATATGGGTTGGATTGTAATTTCATGATTGTTGTTTTGGGGAGAGGATTCAATTGTCTCCATGGAGACGGCTTTCTCTGCCGGGCCTTTGTGTTGAACTGACGCACCGGTTTGATGAATGGCACAGGTAGATGATGATCGGCTGTAGCTTCTGTTGGAATGAACCAGCTCTGCCAGTATGAGCACATAGTACACATAAGCATCGCTGTTTATCAGTGTTGAGCTGAATAACAGCTGTACATGCTCTCAGACACAGATGTGGAAAGTCTTCATCTGTCCACACTGTTTGAGTGAATATGTGAACAACATGAACTCAAAATGTACTCTTCAGAATGCAGCTGCAGCCATCATGAAGCTACACTGCTGAGGTGACGCAGTGTACGATTAAATAATAAGCTCGCAAGGAAGTGAGTCACTGCTCTGTCACAGATATGTTATTGTGTGTGTGTGTGTGTGTGTGTGCAGTGACAAAGCTACACACTTGATGGAGAGTAACAACACTCTGCACACACATTGTTTTGGCCCTATGGAAAACATACAAACAATGTTTGCTTCCTGTTAACATCGGTACACATTATACAACACTGTGCACACTGAGTCTCTAGTTTACATAGCTGAACTCAGAGAGTATGGAAAAGACCAAAACAAAAGCTGCTCTAAAGACTTGAGTTGAGGGATGGAAGGTTCCCATTAAGGGCTGTTTAAAATAGAACAAAGAAAACTGTGAATGCTTGATTAAAAATCATGCCCTAATATTGAATCCACACTGGCTGATTAAGTCTGTGTACGGATAAAGAAAATGTCTTATGAAGGCTGATGGAAACATATTTTCTGAATAAGCAATGATGTTCTTTTTATTACCTGCCTCATAAACACAGGAGTAGAGTGATGCCACCCTCTGTTACATGGATCCACTCCACCAGACCAATCATACACAATGACAAACACAGAACATGTGTTGACAGATGATTCAGATTAATATGTGACGACATAAATGCTATATTAGGTTTGAAGCAGCAGTGAAAGTGTTGTACTACAATGGTTTTAGAGTTGTAAAGATGTTCAGTGGTGAAAGAAGCATTCAGATCTTTTACTGAACACTGTGATGTGTAAGATCAGGGCTCTCATTTGTGGCGTACACCACTCCACACGCAAGCGTTGTGATCTATTCAAACAAACTGTGGCCCTTGCATACGAACATTTAGGAGACAGATGGTGAGGTGGTAAATGGAAGCCGGATTGTAGGAATTCAATGAGAGGCATCATTACACGTATAATGATGCCTCTCACACGTTACTCTGCACTTATATATTCTCTTTATCATTAACAGTCACACCAGCAGTGTTATTTGTGCTTGTACACGTGATCCATAACTAAAAGAACATTTCTATTGTAAAAGATATAAACTAAGTAAAACCTCAAATCAAATGTCGCTTCATATTTCATCAGTGCTGTCTGCACCGCGGAGCGCAGAGGAGAGACCGAGCTCCCGACACTCGTGGTCAGCTGTGGAGCAGCTGGTGAAAATATCACGTCAGCTAGAGTTAAAGAACTGCAGAACAGAGCAATCTTACATTCATGAAGTGTCTGTGAGTAAAATCACTGTTATTCGTTTATGGTTTCTTCCATAGACTGTATACACAGACAAACTATAAACAGCTATCTGATGAGAGTGTCATAGCTCACTGGAGCAGAGGAGTCACCATGGTGACTGTCACACACCTTCACCTCACCTGGCAAACCTTCCCCACCTAAACATAAGGATTATGTAAATAAAGTCAGAGACATCACTCCATATCCCCATTACCAGTCCTAATCATAATGACAAAAGAAAAGAAAGAAGTGCAGCCTCTGAAAGACGGTAATGTTGAGGATGTCACCGGATCATGTGTTTTGTATAAATGAACTAGTATCTATACCTGTCAACTTAAATGTAGTTGAGTACAATATTTGTCATTGAAATGTAGTGAAGTACATGTAGAAGTAGAATAAAGTGTATATTACCAGGTAAAGTATCTTTCAACTGTACTTCAGTTCACTACTAGAGTAATGGTACTTTCCACCAGTCGCTACTGCGACTCCAGCCCCCCCGATCACCGCTGTGCAGACTCTGGCTCCACATGACGTCAAAAACACAAGATGGCAGCCCCCATTGGTTTTTAATCCTCGAGTTCGGTATTTCAGTCATCACAGTCTTGTTTTTTGTCTGTTGCCATCTTGTTTTTTTCAACCAGAAGTGACATGAGAGGGTGATGCTAATTAACATTAACTTTCATGAAGTGAAAACACACTATGAAAGGGTTAAAGTTCTAAGACGAAACACGGACAACTCTCAGATCGGACAATGCCGTGGTAGAGACCTGTCAGTCAAAAGGTAGCCCCGCCCTAAAGCATTTCCTACTTTATAATCTATTTGACTCTAAATGGACCATAATTTACTAAATGAACATCGGGTTGTATAGAAGAAGACTTGAAACTAGAGATTGAGACCATAAACCCACGTTTACAATGTTTACTGAGGTAATAAATCAAGAGAGAAGTAGTCATTTTCTCATAGACTTCTATACAACCAGAAGAGTCGCCCCCTGGTGGACATTAGAGAGAATGCAGCTTTAAGACACTAACATTGGCTTCACTTTTCAGACCCGAAAGTTGCCTCCTCTTTTGTACAGTGGGAGGAAGTGGAGACGCATCATGTATCTATATATACGCTCTATTTTGTTGACCCATGAGTCCTTCCAGAACATCACGTAGTTTTGTTTATTCAAATCTCCGGCAGCCTGAATGTTGTACACACACACTGTCTAAGAGTACACAATAGAATTGTCCAGGACACAGCAGCAGGTCCTCACCATTGAGACGTCTCTGGCATAGGGTTTGGTGTGTAACTAGTGCGTTGTTGAAAATGTTTGCAGGTGGAGATGTGTGTGTGTCGGGTCATGACAGCGGGCCACTGTTTGAAGACCAGCCGAGCAGTTTAATCTACCCAGAAGGCCTGAGTGAAGGCAAGGTGACCCTCAGCTGTCAGGCCAGAGCTAGTCCAGCTGCATCCTACAGGTGGGTAACACGCACACAGACACACTAACACACAAACACATACCTGACCCTGACCTCTGAAGGTGTGTTCTTCAGAGGACTTAGCCTGAGCTTTACGACATTTTTAATTGATGACTCTTAACAGCATGTTACTGTCCTGCAGCTATGACTATGTGCTGACATCTCCCACATACAAAGACACTCGCTTCACCACCAACATCATCAACTCTTTTCAGCCTCTTCAACCGTGTAATGGTCCGTTATGTTTTTCTCACCTGTTCGCTGTGTCCTCATCACTCTGTCTCTCTGCAGATGGCTTGTGAACGGCACAGAGGTCCCGCTGGGTTTGGACCTGCGCTATACCCTGGTGGCCGGCAACCTGGTGATCAGCAGCCCCGAGTCCATTCGAGACACAGGCTCCTATCAGTGTCTGGCCATCAACCGCTGTGGCACCATCATCAGCCAAGCAGCTAACCTCAAATTTGGCTGTGAGTGAGAGCCTTAACCTTTTGACCTGTATGAGCTGCCTGGTCACTGTGGCAGAGACAGAAGGAGTTAGATAGGATTTACTTTACACCAGTGGTGGGCCGTCAGGGCCTGCAAGGCCTTCTCTGCTGGCCTAAACAGAATCACAAAGTTATAGCTATTTTATGATTTAATAATTTTTCTTAAATACACTACATGTATTATAATTTATAAAATTATTTTTCCCATTATCTTATTTTCTCATTGCACAGCTACTGTCTTCCTCAGTTGCTCTGCTTCCAGTGCAGCTTGTTTTAAGTAGAGCTTTTATCCAATCAGATTTCACCTCTGTGTCTCTAGGTAAGAACAGAGGCAGAGGCCTGCAGACTCACAAGTGCATCCATGTGCAGTTTAAGTGAATGGGGATGATATTGTTGATTGTCATATTCTTCAACCAATCAGATCTTTAGTTTGAAATGTTGGGCGTATTCTTTGATGTGTCAGCACCTGCTAGCCGGCCTATAATGACGTCAGCATTACATGACGCTCAGTGTCCATTAGTAGCTCTGCTGCGAGGTGCAGAGTGTGCTGTGATTGGTCAGTGGGCGAGCACGTGACTATCGTGAAACGAAACTTAACAGCAGAGGCTGTCGGGTAGTGAATCACATCACGTGATGCAGCTCAGCCAATCAAATATAGGCATTCTGACTGAGCGAGATGTACCACACACCATGACACAGGGGGCTGAGACGAGGAAAGACATTGCAGAGCAGTACGTTCAATGTTCAAGTTGTGAAAATAAAATCATAAGGCGATCTCTTTGGGCCGTGACTTGTCATTAAGGAATGATGGTGGGTCCCACAGCCAGACCAGCTGAGAACCACTGTCCTCCATGAGCGCAGAAAATATTATGTTTTCCTGAATTTAAGCTTCTGCATTTTCCAAATGCTCTACTACTATTCAAAGGTATTGTAAGTCTCGTACCGAACGGTACGTACATAGGTACGTAAATTTAATATGTACATAGTTACAGCCTTAGAAACTAATATCTGTGGCACCATCATATGGTGAAATACCACCTTACCATCATAAGGTGGTATTTCAGCTGCAGGACAACAGTGAAGGCCTAGGTATAAAATGCACGGCCCGCCACTGCTTTACACTAATATGCTTTAGTTACTATCAACTGTGTACTGTTGCTGCTTCTGTTCCAGCAACACCATCTGTATGTGACAGTAATCTTTTGTTTCTCCAGACCTCCATGACTTCCCTCCGGACAGCAGGAGTCCTCAGACAGCATACGAAGGCATCGGAGCTTTCCTGGCCTGCCAGCCCCCTATACATTACCCAGGTATCCACTCTACTTCAGGGTTCCACGCCAGTTATTTATTATTTTAAAACCTTCTGGGCCCGAGCGAGGACCATTTGGGGTTCGAGCGAGACCGTTTAGCGAAGAGCGTGTCGTAGAATGCACTTTTCAGAAACAAATATAATGAATGCTACACACATATTATATACCGAATTAACGAAGAAAATTCTGGGCAAAGACATCGTGCAAGCCATTTTACACACTGCAAACACAATTATACACACTAATATAATTTCTAGAAGACGTACCACAATATCATGTATTTTTCGCCATGACTCGGCGAGCCATGCACTCCGTACAAAGCTGCGAACAAAAAGCTAACCGCTAACATGGACAATCGAGATATCAAAAAGCACGAGCATTCGACACAGAATCCAGAGATATCTCCCAAATTTCTCTCCGTGAAACCATTACAAATATACAGTCAACAAGCACCACAAAACCAAGCCGCTCCACCGCCTGGGGGACCGTGGGGGAAGGGAATTTACTTTCGGCGAATCAGTTTTTACGCAGGGCGACGCACTGCGCGTTTCTGTTTTTTTCCGGCTAACGATTCTGTCAATCAAACCCACGTTACCACTCATGCATGCATGAGACTCTGACAGGCAGATGAGAATTGATCCGTGGTTCACAGACACATACAGGGTTTAGAGAGGCCTCAGGCTCTCACAATGATGCCAAACTGCTGTATTTGGATAGATTGAATACTATTAGTGATAAAACAAGTGAAACATATAGTTATATAGTATATAAAAGTACAATGGAACAGCTGGAACAGCTGCTTCCAAAATGACAAATCAACTCGACCTCCCGTGACCTCTCTGTACTAAAACCTCTCTAACTTTTGTTTGCTTCACTTTATCAAAGAAAATATTTGCAGAGACTTCTGACATGTGCTATGATGTGGGAGAGTTTTTAGCTTTCACCTGCATCATTAAAAAAAGATATTCATGCTTTCAGTGCTTTGTTTTCAGGCAAACCTGAAACTTTTCAATTTGAGCTGTGTGCCATCTTCATTCACTATTAACCAGTAACATATACACAATATTTACACATCTGAACACATCTCACAAGTGTTACCTGTATTATACCATCAAAATTATTAAAATAGGCCTTGTAGTTACAGATTTACAGTCTATTTAGCATGGGTATGCAATTTTCGAGCAGAGGCCTAAAAATAGGGCTAGGTTTAAAGAGGTTTTAAACCACCTGGAAGATTAGCGAAACAGTTAGACACCATCAAAAATGAGAGAATCAGCTGTCAGAAACCCGCAGCCCACAGGTGGGATAAGCGTCCATAGGTGGTCCACAGATCAAAGTGATTTAAATGAGCAGAATTATAAACCTCTTTTGCGATGAGGGTCCCTCTGCTGATCATTTCCATATTGAAATCAAAGTACTGGTAGGACGGCAATAAGACGTAATGGATGTGTCTCCTCTGCAGCTCTGTCCTACCGCTGGTTGATCAACGAATTCCCCAACTTCATCAAGAAGGATGACGGCCGCTGGTTTGTGTCGCAGGTCACGGGGAACTTGTACGTAGCTAAAGCAGAGCCAAACGACACCGGGAACTACTTCTGCTTCACTACTATCAACATGGACATCAGCACCAAGAGCACCTTCAGCAAGGCCAACCAGCTCACTGTGCTGCCGGACGGTATGTGGGACAAGGCTGATCTATTAGCAGCCACATGATGCAGAAAGTGTGTGTAACTGATGAATAACTGTTAACAAACAGAGGACAGAGGGATAGCTGAAGAGATTTGGTGTGGTGATAATGTTAAAAGTGGTATCCTGTCTTAGGGTGTATTCACAACAAGCTTGTTTGAGGGCTGGCCCCTCCTCTATTTTTTATAATTGGTATTGGTTGAAATAAACGATTTCCAAATCTCAGTATCATTTATAAAATAATTGTTCTATCTTCTGTGGAAAAAAATGTATCATTGAAATTCTGATTAATATGCTTCGGCAGCAACACTTACAGGGCTGGCAAGAAAGTGGTGGAAAATTTGACCCATTCCCATTGCATGGTCCAACGATCATTTCCAAATGTCATCTTCACTTCTCTACCACTTGTACGTGACAAACCGACATTAATGTGATAGTAGCAGGGCAGCATCGGGCCTCTTCTCCGCCGGCCTGGGTCTCCAACAATACTATGCTGCTGGAGGCCCAGGCCGTATTGCTAGGCCCACTGAAGTAAAGGGAGGCACGGTAGAACCAGAACCAGAACTGAGCGGGGCAGTCTGTCAGAGTGTCAAGGCAACATGAGGGTAGAGGTGAGCTCTTAAGTTATAGTAGTAGTAATTGTCCACTAGAGATCATGAATATAATCTCACAACTATCTTGTCAGTAATTGTATAAGTATGTTGCTTCAGAACGAAACACAGGCCAACATCATTAACGAGGTAAATGTCTCTATAGTTGTGTGTATGTGTATGTATGTGTAACATTTAGATATACATTATGAAAGGGATTTCACGTGAATGTTTACAATTATATTTTATTTCAGCCAATCCCAGGAAATCAGCTCCGAGCATCAAAGTGCGCTTCCCAGCAGAGACCTACGCCCTAGCAGGACACACCGCCCAGTTAGAGTGCTTCGCCTATGGAAAGTAAGTCTCCCAACTTGAAATCATTGCAAAATGTCTGCAATATTTTGGGTCAAAATGTGTGCCTTGTCCAGCTTTAAACTTGCGTGTACTTCTTACTTGTATGTCGTCCCCTAAAACTTCTTAAAGACTTCATCCCCATCTGGTCCGTGTGCTGTTTCATTCTGAAACTCTTCCTTTATTTCACCTCTATCTCTTTCTATGTTTTGTCTTATAGTCCAGTCCCAAGACTGCGATGGAGGAAAGTGGACGGTTTGATGCCGTCCAAGGCGGGCTCCAGCGCCGAGGCCCCCACCCTCATCCTGCCAGAACTCTCCTTCGATGACGAGGGTGTTTACGAATGTGAAGCCTACAACTCAGAGGGCAGTGACACATACCAGGGACGCATCAACGTGCAAGGTACAGAACATCTGTGAACATCTGGTGGTATTGCAGCAAAGCACATAGTGTATCAGTTTAATCAGTGATGTTCTGATGGCAATTTCACACCAGTTTAACATGTTGGTCTTATGTCTGAATAAACATCCTGGTCACTTTTACTTTAAGAGTCACAGAAGAAACCGTGACTCTTAAAGTAACCGTCACTGGAAGGGACATGGAAACATTTCCATGTTACTTTCAACACAGTACAAGTCTAAGTTGAATGCCATTTGATTAAGAAGAAAGCTCCAGCAGCTAGACCTGTCACAGTAACATGACCTCAATCATTTCATGGTATTGACTGATCAGACGATATATGGACATGACCTCAATCATTTTTTGATGACCTGGATTTTGCCCGTTGTGTTTACATGTGTATTTGTTCACTTAAGAATGTCACCAGCCATTCCAGTGATGCCAGAATAAACAGCAGGGTTTTCCTCCTCCATTATAAGACCTGGGTATTGCGCAGACATTGCACAGTTCTGTTAACAGAGCCGAGAGTCCATTTTATTTATTGTTTTGGGTCTGTGGTTATATTTTATTCACATTTTACTTATTTAGAATAATTCAATGTTTTTTCACTTCCCAATTCCAATATCTGAATATTCTTAAGATTCAAAAGTGTTCTCTTTGCATTATTATAGCATCATATTATCATTATATCAATGACATAAAATGGTCTTGAAATTACATTAATGTCCTAATTCCAATTATTTCTAGGACAATATCTTGGTCAACAAAAGTAGTTATCGTGACAGACCTAGCAGCAGCCCAAGGTAAAACATGCAGAGAAACCTTCCAAGATTGATGCAATGAGTAATTATCTCAATCATTGTCTCTTATGCACAATATCAGTTAATTTACTATGAAACGCTCTGACAGACCTCAATCTTCTCATATCAGCTCAGTCTATAAGACTTATTTTCCCCTTGCAGTGTGACAGGTTCAAAAAGCCTCTTACAATATTGATCTGACCAAATGTCTTTAAATGTTCATTCGTGCAGACTGCCTGGATGAATAAATGAATATCCAGTTTGTGTGGATTAAAATGCAGCATGTGAGCAGATAGGAACTAAAGGAGTCCCAACTGAACGCCCTTGTGCTCTGAAGATATTCTAAAGCAGGCTGCAGAATTGACAATCAATAGTTAAACAGATGTGAAAATGTAGCAGTAGTGTTCACTGTTTGTCCTTCACACTCAAGGCTTCAAGGGCAGAATATGTTTTAAAATCCATCCGTGATGCAGCCTGTGAGAGAACAGAACACTCCTCTTCCTCGCTATCATAACATTTTAGCTCAGCCCTGTCAGTAAATGTCTAAATGAAGCCATATGGAACATCAATGTAAAAGCCATCACTTTAACATACCAGCAATGTCATGTATTTCATGTCAGAAAGGAACAAAAGGTCTTGTTGTACTGCACCTGTAGTGCACTTCCTTAATGCATTTCTTTTCATTGAATGCCATTTACTGTCTCATTTTTATCGATGCTACATTTCTCTTATCTCTCTCCTCCAAACATCTAGCTCAGCCCGAGTGGTTGCAGGTGATGAGCGACTCAGAGGTGGAGATCAGCTCAGAGCTTCTGTGGAGTTGCATTGCTGCCGGTAAACCCCGACCCTCTATACGCTGGCTACGCAACGGACAGCCGCTCAGCACACAGGTAACACACGCAGTATGCTGTCTACCTCCACACACAAAGATGTTCAAATACTCCTTCTACTGTAACACTGATGTTTTGTCTCTTCACCATCTTCCTTTTGCACTAATGGTCACTCACCAAATTGTTGAAAAATCTCTGTAACGGTATTTCAATCAGGAGAGAGAAGTCAGATAAAGAAAAGATAATTGTTTATTACTAACAGATGATGTGGGATGATAAAGTCTTGACAGAGTCTTTGGCGCTTGGACTCTACAGGGAGATTTGTAATGGAGGGGCGTCTGCCCTGAGCAGCAACAATATGACCCCCCCCCCCCAGAGTCCAGACACTGGTGGTGGTGGTGGCTGATGAGGCTGATAGAAGCCCAGCCCGATGAGGCTGATAGAATGATGAGTTGATGAAGATGAAGACTGGGAGGAGATGGAGAGGTGGAGGGTTGCGTAACAGCAGCATGAACGTACTGAAGGTACAGAGACAATCATATTTAAAGAGACAGCAGCAAGATGATGATAGGACAACGATGTCATTGTTTCATTTTGCTACTGGGTAGAAGAGACCAGCTGATCTAAACAGCTGATATCATGATTGACAGCCTAGAACAATGACAGCAATGAAATAATGAGTGAGCATGTGTGAGGAGTGAATGGTAGATGTTTGAGAAATAAACTACGGGCTTATTCATGCAAGAGTATAGTCTTCCTGTCTGAACTTACTCGAGAGCTTCATATCTTCCACCCAGAGAAAGTCCGTTTCCTTTGATTTAGACAAATCTGTGAGGTGGGACCGAGCTGTGCTGATGCCAAATGTTCTGATCGTCCTTTTACGCAATAAAGTAGAAGAAATAAGCTCTCTGAGGCAAATTTGTAATTTGTGATTTTGGGCTTTACAAAAATAAATTTAATTGAATTGAATTGAAAATAATTTGACTCAAAGAAAGATAACTTTCTTACCATTTCTCATCCTAACCTGCAGTGTTTAGATAAGCCTCCTGGATGGAGATCCTCTCTGGTCTCATTTGTTCTAGATTGTTAGTTATGGTTTAGATTGGTGGACACGCTGCTAAAAACAGCTCAAAGTTGTAAAAGAGTGAAAGAGTCTTACATCATATTACACAATTAAGAGTATAAATGTAGTGAATGACTACACATAAATTATGCATTTACTTGCCGGTAACTTGACTTCTACTGCTGACACTGAAATGGATTTGATTTTTAGTTTGTATATTTTTGGAAATTCTTATCTTAATGAGGGCTGTGACACATTTAGGGATGTTATCGAGACACAAAGCGACTACAAAGAGACACAAAACAACTACAAAGAGACACAAAAAGACTACAAAGATGGGCAAAGCAACCACAGACAAAAAATAACTACCAAAAAAACAAAACAACCACAAAGAGACATGTATGTATGTATGCTTTGTTTCTCAGCTTACATATCCCATAATTCACTTCCACTTCTCTCTCTTCTTCTACCCCACAGGACCGGGTAGAGGTGAACGGGGCTCGTCTTAAGATCAGTAATCTGGCCCTGGAGGATTCTGGGATGTACCAGTGTGTTGCTGAAAACAAACATGGCACCGTCTACTCCACTGCTGAGCTCAGAGTCCAAGGTAGACGTCTAAGGAGGACTGTCTTTAGGTTCCGTCATTTGAAACTGCATTCAAAATACTAAAAGTATCATATTATACTTAATTAAACATTGAGAGCTGTATCAGTAAAGAACATGAAGAGCCCTATTTAATCTGTAGAGCATGGTCTATAGTGCATGGCACAGGTGCATTTAGGGTGTGTCAAAGTCCACTGTTGCTTGTCAAACGGTGTTAACTTGTTAATCTGGGCTCAAGGAAAGCTGTAGCAGCAAAGTGTGTGTAACAAGCAGAGTGTACACGCATTGTGAACCCATCTATGTAGGCGCATATTACTAATAAACAGCAGGAACATACCTAGCCATTGACTTTAGACCAGGTTTTTGTTGGTTGGTTGCAAATTGTACTTGTATTTATGCAAATTTAAGATGAATACGATTTAATACTGTACCATTCTCTAGCCTCAAGTTAAAAGTTTTCTGTTTTTCCACTATTCCTCCATCTCCCATACTCTTCCCTTCTGCATCCCATCCATCAACCTGCTTATTTTCTACTCTGCGCTGTTTTCCTGCCACCCGTCCCTCCAGTTCAGGCTCCAGACTTCAGGTTGAACCCAGTAAGGAGACTGATCCCAGCAGCCAGAGGGGGGCAGGTGATGATCGAATGTCGCCCTCAAGCTGCTCCGAAGCCCAGCCTGTTCTGGAGCCGTGGGACAGAGCTGCTTGTGAACAGCAGCAGGTAATACTGAGTCAACCTGATGTCCATACACAGCACGGTGCATTCGCGTCACGTTTAGAAGCCCAGTAAAATGAATACTGGTTATTTTGCATTACTTATAGCTCTCATGTCCTTCCTGTGGGTATTCGCCTGAGGAAGACTTGGGCTCTGATTTCAGAGTTCAACTAATTATATCACACAATACAGGCTAAACATGAAATATAAAAACTATGAGGCTCAGCGTAACATACAGCATTAAATGAACTGGATAGCTAGATATGCATTCAGTACAGGAAATGATGGCTGGTTAGATGCAGCTTGCTGCACAGTCTATCATATACTGTAGGAGACCTGTGTTTTATATGTAACACACCACATCAGACATTGTTCTTTACTTTTACTCTTGCTCACAATTAGAACCAGAAACAATTGTGAGGACAGAAACGTGGGCAGTAGTACAGTGAGTGTGTCCTGACAGAGTTGTTTTGCTCAATAGCTCCTGACAGGCCGTGGTATGACGACAATTCCCTCAGTTGTGATATAATTACAACATATCCCGGTTTGAAGTGAGCTATTGCTTTTATAAAACAGGTCCAAATCCAAATCCAAATTTGTATTAATAAATGATAAAGTTCACAACAAAATAGTCCTGTCTGGGCTGGCTGCCTGCGTATACCGAGGCAGTAGCTATGGAACGTACACTAGCAGCTAGCCTTCTGTTTTGTTTTGTTTATTCATCCCAGGCTAGCGTTATATTCATTTCATTATTTGGCTCTTGATATACATTATTTGTATTTTTCCATTTATTGTGCAACCACTGAGAATATGTCCATGGTCAGTCGGATGAGTCTAATAACTGCTTATACTAGGCTTGCCTTTATTAGGTTATTGGAGTCCACTGTCATCGGTCTCTGGAGAGAGGCTTCACACTGGTGGCCACTTGTAACCATAATCTCTCTGGTGTGAACATCTGCATCAGATCGTTTGTGAATCGCGGTGCTGAGGCAGTGTTGGTGTTTATCCTCTGCCTTCCTGCATGCTTTCATATTCAGAGCAACATTGTCGAATCTCCTCTTTGTGTGGCGCTGCATGTGGAGGAGCAGCTTGATTCTTTTCTGGTGATGGGCACTGCTCAATCCACTGCTCCATAGGGGTTAACCTTCAATGGTTTTACTTTGTATTTGTAACCTGGTCTTCCTTTGACAACTCTTTCAGTATCACTCAGTGTCAGAGAAAAGAAATGATGTTTTGCAAAGGAATTAGACATCATACTAAAGCAGTAGAATGTGGATGTTATAGCACAGCTATGATCAGATTGCTTGATTTGAGCTACCCATTTTATAATGAGGATGATACCGTGGCCCCCCAGAGAATCCTTGATTCTGATTGGATAGAATGGATGGATGAACCTTTTAGATAGATTGATATTTATTAGTATATTCATACAGTTTGTTTTCCTGTAAATTCCTCTCTTTCCCGAAGTTAAAAATGCAACCTCTGACATGTGCACCTCTTCCTTTTTAGCTTGATGTTGCCCAGGAACAGAAATTCTGAGGCTCATGAACTATATATGATATTTAAATCAGAAAAGCAAGATCATCCATTATAATCATGGAGTGTTCAACTTATCGGGTGTGATCTACCAGAACAAAAGCAATAGTAGCACATTTTGCATAAAGAGGCCACAGATTTCCATCACTGGATTTCTTTGAAATGTTGCACATTATTTCGTTTTTTAGTGTTTTGTAGAAGATCTTTATGAAGCCAAAAAACATTATCTAACTTACTCAGCCAAGCTTCCTATTGATTGACTTTAAATCTTTAAATCAGTTTCACACAAAGTAGTTAGCTCTAATCTGTAGATTGTACTTCACCATTTATGTAATCTAATATGAAATCGAATATTTCTGCATGTATGTGACGATCCCGTCACCAAAAAGCAGGGTTGCATGAAAAAGTGTCTTAAAGCAATTCCTACAGTTGCAGTATTACTTGTTTTAATGTAGATGTCTCTCCAGCTCAGCGGGACCCTGAAGCCGCTCATAATCACCCACACGTAGGTCAATGTACCAGTGATTATGATGAGAATGTTTCTGATTGAATTTCACATTACTGTAAGTCTCCTGTATGAATAATTGAGTCATATAGCAGTAGACACTACTCCCTTGATGTCGAGTTTACTGCCACAGGCTCACCCTGCTCCAGGCAGACTATGATAATCACACCCGTTCCATTCTTAACTCCAGACTCAAGCGATAAACAGCAGTAGCTACAGTGACGTCATTGTCTGTAGGGCGAGCCAGCCCTCAGCTCCTGCACAGTCTGACAGATGCAGCTCATTAAACCAATCAACCTGTAACTCATGTCAGCTGTAGGAAGATGTAGAAAAGCACCAGTAGCCTGCAGTAGTTGGAGGTGAGATCAAAAACGAGTTCAGTGAGTTCTGTTTGTGTCGAAGGTTGAATTACCATTGATTTCATCAGATTCTGTCACACACATTCGGAGTCTGAAACCACCTGAGTGTAGGTGTTTGTCATATTTATTCTGAGGGTTCAGACTAAACACACGATAGAGAGGTGAAGTCTTGCATTCGAAAGGTTTTTCACTCCTTTGTCCACCTCATGCTAACCTTATCTACTCCTCCCTTGCCATAGAGCCATTTTCTTCTTTAGGGGGAGATAGCAGGAGACACATAGAAGTGGTATACATCATCTGAAGCATTTCCTGCTTTATGGTCTATTTGACTCTAAATGGACCATCATTTACTAAATGAACATCATGCTGTATTGAAGAAGACTTGAAACTAGAGATTAAGACCATAAACTCATGTTTACAATGTTTACTGAGGTAATAAATCAAGAGAGAAGTAGAGTCATTTTCTCATAGACTTCTATACAGTCAGAGGAGTCGCCCCCTGATGGACACTAGAGAGAATGCAGCTTTAACACATGAAGCTTTGGCTTCACTTTTCAGACCCAGAGGTTGCTGACCGGTAACATACTCCACTCCCTGCCATGCATATCCAAATATCAACTACACATATGTATCTGTATTTACATATTAATATTGCTGCTCTATGTGAGTACAGTCCTTCAGATCAAAGGTGAAGAAGCTCTAATAGAACATTTACAAAAACGTTAGGCAATAACGTCTATGTTTCTTTTTTTTTTTTTACAACGATAATTAAACAGTGGATGTGTCCTGATCACACGTAAAGCTATTACTAGTGGCTCACCAGACATCGCCAGATTTAATCAATTCGTTTGGAGAATAAAATGTCTGGAATGAGAATATTGCAGAAAAACTAAGATCTAAATTGTAAAAAAAACAAACAGAATGTTCCTATAAACTAAACGTATGACTTATGACTGCAGCAGCAGTGTAAAGACTAGAGCAGTGGGTTTGTAGATGAAGCAGACCAGCTGGGATTATTAACGGTTAAAGCATGCAAACGGACAGAGTAACCTTGACATTGTGCTTCGTTACACTTACTTATTTGCTACAATGCTACACCACATAGAGTGAGAGCTGGCATACAGGAGGTGGACGCAATAACAGGAACACCTGTACAAATACTATCCTTGTGAGGCCTATGATGTCCATGTTCTGTGATTACACTTGAATAAATAGTTTGTGACGTCGTATCGGATTACATGAGAGTTGTTCCTATTGTACCTTGAGTTGGTACTGAAGAACTGAAGTCAGCCAGCTGGGCGCTCTTTACCCTCCGTATACTCCTGTCTTGACAGAGTCACCGTAACTCCAGACGGCATCCTGCTGATCCACAACATCAGCAGGGCAGACGAAGGGAAATACACCTGTTTTGCTGAGAACTACCTGGGCAAAGCCAACAGCACTGGACACCTGTCTGTCAGAGGTAAACACACGCACACACACTGAAGCAAACCATCAAGTGTCAGTACTAGCCGTGTGATCTTTAAAACTGCAACAAAGCAACAAACTAAAGCTTGAAACATCAGTCTGCTGTGACTGCTCCACCCAGGCCTCCCTAACTAGTTGACTTGTCTAGTTTCAAAATCCATTTTGTGGAAAACCTAAATTAAGACTTTAAAGCTACTTCCTGAATAGTACGGGTGACATCATGGATGCTTTATCAAAACAAAAAATTGTCTTTGTAATGTATGGTCTAAACGTCATTCTATCTTTTACACTCAATTGAAGTCCGAATGATAAAAACACAGAAGATTGTTTTAGATCCCAATAATTCCCCCAAAAACTCCACTTCACAAATTAGCTGCTATACAGTATTAGCTTATTGCAGATATGTCAATGTTGGTGTATATGGCAGATAAATAACAAGAAATTGCAGTATGGAAATATCAAAGATGTGTTTAAGGTAATTTGAAACTGTCTCAAGTCTCAAATATATATCTATGGGCATCAAAAATAAATTAAAGCTGCGAGCAGCACCTTCCCGCGTCTCGGGGGCACTGGCGGGACGCCGGCAGAAGCGGCCATAAATATCTGCGACCATCAGACAGCATGCCCACAAGTTAGACAAATTTTTAATGCTTGGACTGTGACGCTGGAAATTATGTAGTGCAAATATTCCACCAGTTCCTGTATCCACTTTGTGGCGCTAGAGAACACGTGCAAACATGCATTGTGTTGCTCTACATCAAGTATAGACCACATCATGTAAATGTCATATAAATCGGATTCAGTTTGTCACATAACGCTGTCTCCCTGTTGCCAGTAGGTGGCGCTATGACTTTGAGTGAAAATTGGCTTGTAGACATCCTTAGGCCATGACTGTTATCAAATATGGCAAGTTTGGGACATATTTGAGCAAGTCCAGTGGAGTTACATCAGCTTGTTGTTTAATAGCGAATCACCTACAATGGCCGCCACGTCACGGCTACGCCATTCTATCAAACGTAAAGCTTTGAGTAACTTTTAATTGCAAAGGTCTTTAGATTATACTGACCAAATTTAATTTAATTTAATTTAAAATGGCGTTTCATTCGAGAGAAAAAGAATAATAATAATAATAATAATTCCTACAGTTTCAATAGGGACCTCGCGGCCCAACGTTGTCGGTGCTCGGCCCTAATTAAAGCTGCAAGCAGCGATGAACGGGCCCTCACAATCTGCAGCGCGTCAGGGGTGGCGGCGGGACTCCGGCCTGCGCGGCCGAGAACGTCCGCGACCGTCGGACGGCGCGTCCACGAGCGAGACGTTTTTAATTCACGTAAAATGGCCGCCACGCCATGGCCACGCCGTTGCATCAAACGTAAAGCTTTGAGTAACTTTTAATAGCAAAGGTCTTTAGATTATACTGACCAAATTTGAAGTGGATCTGACAAAGTCCCTAGGAGGAGTTCGTTAAAGTATAGCGACTAGAAATCAAGAGAAAATTCACACAAAAATTAAAATGGCCGACTTCCTGTTAATTTTAGAGCATTGTCCCAAGACACTTTTTTTTAAGTCGTCATGTGATACATGTGCCTACGAAATTGCATAGATGTAGGTCAAACGTAGCGCTGGGGCTGCATTTTCGAAAATTTGTAGGGGGCGCTATCGAGGCAATTTGAAAGGGTCAAGCCAAAAAGCCATATGAAATATTTATTTCCATCACCTATGACACCTGTGCAAAGTTCCAAGGCTTGTTGAGCATCCTAAGTCACAGAAAAATAAGCTTCATTTTTCATGGCGAATGACGCGTTGCGACGGCAACAGCGTTTAACGACAACTCACAATATTCATGGTGAAGCATTATCAATGTCTTACGGCTTAGCTTACCAAATTTGAGACTGATCTGGGCAACTTCCTAGTCGGAGTACATACAAGTATAAAACTTGTCATTTCCTTTTGCCAGTAGGTGGCGCTATGACTTTGTGAAAATGTTGGCATGGAAATGTGCTCAGGCCTGGACCAGCATCATGCAGAACTAATTTGGGGCAGATTGAATAAAGTACCTTGGAGTTACAACAACTTCCTCTTTCATGGCGAACGGCACGAAATGTGCGTGACATGGGCGCCATATAAAACAAAGGTCATTCAATGTCAGTAGACCATTTTAGTAACTTTTCATCATTAATGTCTTTAGATCATCTTGACCAAATTTGAAGTTGATCGTATAAATTCTGTGGGAGGAGTTTGTTAAAGTACAATGCCTGAAAACGATGAAAAGTGCCTAAAAATGCAAAGAAATGGGAGTATTACTGCATCGCCCCCTAGTGGTTGTATGGAATGAAAATTTGAGTGAATGTTACAGAACACAATGTGAACATATGCGACAGATTTCGTGAGGATAGGCCACATGGTTTTGAAGTTATATATATTGCTGTAGAAGGCCACATCCCTATGAAATTCATTGGTCCATATATTCTTAATGCAATAAGATATCAACAAGATTTTCATATTTTTTGATGATATAGATCCAATAATGATTCACATGAAATTTGGTACCAATCAGACCCAGGGTCTAGGAGAAGTGAATTTTTATTTTTTTTACAAAATTCAAAATGGCGGAAAATTTTGTTAGGCGGAGCTTAGGGTCCCAAGAGGATTTTTTGTAGAACTCATTCAGTTGCACATGTCCGTAAAATTTGAAGTCATTTGGACATACGGGCTGTCGGGGCTTGCATTTCCAACTTCTAGGGGGCGTTAGCGAGCAATTTTGTCATGCTCGAGCATGGGACACATAAAATATCAAATTTTCCCGCAATCCTGATATGCTTGCCAAATATGGGGATGTTGGGGACATGATAAAGCCCCCAAAATGGCGTTTCATTTGAGAGAAAAAGAATAATAATAATAATAATAATAATAATAATAATAATTCCTACAGTTTCAATAGGGACCTCGCGGCCCAATGTTGTCGGTGCTCAGGCCCTAATTAAAGCTGCGAGCAGCGATGAACGGGCCCTCGCAATCTGCAGCCCGTCGGGGGTGGCGGTGGGACTCCGGCCCTGTGCTGCCGAGAACGTCCGCGACCGTCGGACGGCGCGTCCGCGAGCGAGACGTTTTTAATTCACGTAAAATGGCCACCACGCCACGGCCACGCCGTTGCATCAAACGTAAAGCTTTGAGTAACTTTTAATAGCAAAGGTCTTTAGATTATACTGACCAAATTTGAAGTGGATCTGACAAAGTCCCTAGGAGGAGTTTGTTAAAGTATAGCGACTAGAAATCAAGAGAAAATTCACACAAAAATTAAAATGGCCGACTTCCTGTTAATTTTAGAGCATTGTCCCAAGACACTTTTTTTTAAGTCGTCATATGATACATGTGCCTACCAAATTGCATAGACAAACGTAGCGCTGTAGAAGGCCACGCCCTATGAAGTTCATTGGTCCATATATTCTTAATACAATGACATATCAATTAGCTTTTAGTAACTTTTGATTATATAGATCCAATAATGATTCACAGCAAATTTTGTACCAACCAGACCCAGGGTCTAGGAGAAGTGAATTTCTTCTTTTTTTTTTTTACAAAATTCAAAATGGCGGAACATTTTGGTAGGCAGAGGTTAGGGTCCCAAGAGGATTTTTTGTAGAACTCATTCAGTTGCTCATATTTTAAGTCATTTGGACAAACGGGCTGTCGGGGCTTGCATTTCCAACTTCTAGGGGGCGCTAGCGAGCAATTTTGTCATGCTCGAGCATGGGACCCATAAAATATCAAATTTTCCCGCAATCCTGATATGCTTGCCAAATATGGGGATGTTGGGGACATGCTAAAGCCCCCAAAATGGCGTTTCATTCGAGAGAAAAAGAATAATAATAATAATTAAAGCTGCGAGCAGCATTGATCGGGCCCTCGCAACTTCACGCACGTCAAGGGTACTAGCAGGACTCTGGCCCTGCATTTCTGTGACCGTCATACACTGCGTGCACGAGTTAAACGGTATTTCCTGGTACTGGCAGGACTCTGTGTGACGCGGCCATGCATTTCTGTGACCATCATACACTGCATGCACGAGTTAGATGATATTTCCTGCGTCGACCAGCAGCGTAGCAAGATCATGTTGCCAGGTCTTAAGCCTCAAATGTTTTGAGTGTAACTCCGATACAATCATAAATGTAAGCCTTTTAAGATCATTAAGAAAATGAATGTGTGTGAATGCGCTTCAGTGTTTGTAACATAACAGACTGTCAGTTTACTGGGATGGGGTTCAACTCCCTGCAGTGTCCTGCTGATTGTATTTGGACTTACATGAAAGTTAACAAAACAGTAGTGATATTTGCTGTTACTTAAACACTTTAATTTAACACTGTTTTCATTTTAAGTTCTTCTGTAACTTTAAATTGTAGTGTGAAGCATTCATTGTAACGTTTAACCTGATTGTCATGAAGAAGCTCTGGACAGATCATTTATACTAATGCCCACTGACATGGTTTGAAAATCCACTGTTATCTAACTTTTGCTCTCCAAGCATCTTAGTTTGCACATATTTAGATCAGAGAAGTCTTTTTCTCATGGTGTGCCCACAAACCCTTTCAATAAATTCAGTGTTTGGGCCGCTGTAATTATAGAATCCTGCTTACGTACGTGCTTATCAGTAGGTGGCGGTATGAAAATGAGTTAATATTTTCATGCAGAAGTCCTAAAGCCATGACAGTCAACAAGCATGTCAAGTTTGGGACAGTTTTGACAAAGTACAGTCGAGTTACAACAGCTTGATGGATGATGGCGAACCATGTAAAATGGCCATCACACCATATCCACGTCGTTCGATGAAATCTAAAGCTTTTAGCAACTTTTAATTCCACTTCCAGCACCTGGAAATGGAAAAAAACACGAGAAATTCATACAAAATTCAAAATGGCTGACTTCCGGTTGGGTTTAGAGCATGGCCCCAAGAGACTTTTATTTAAGTCCATATGTGATACATGTTCCTACCAAATTTC
This sequence comes from Anarrhichthys ocellatus, assembly GCF_004355925.1. NCBI lineage: Eukaryota > Metazoa > Chordata > Actinopteri > Perciformes > Anarhichadidae > Anarrhichthys > Anarrhichthys ocellatus. Next base: position 649,725 of record NW_022280122.1, read on the forward strand.
ATACATCTAGGTCAAACATACTGCGAGGGTTGCTTCGTCGAAATTGTGTAGGGGGCGCTATTGAGCCGATTTGCCACTCTGAACCAATAAAATCATATTTTATAACTACATTTTGGGCTTGTAATCTGCTTGCCAAGTTTGCTTATGTTTCGAGCATTTTTAGCCTCTCAAAATTACCTTCGTTGTTAACGGCGAAGACTGCATCGCCACGGCAACGGCGTTCGACGAAACATCAAAAGCTTCATGAACTGGCATTATGAACTTCTTATATTTGTCTGGAACTAATTTGATATTGATTTGATTTACCTACTAAGAGAAACAAGCCAAAGTATAAAGACTTTAACTTCCTGTTACCAGTAGGTGGCGCTATGACTATGATTCAAAATTGGCCTGCAGATGTCTTCAGGCCTGGAGTCTAATCAAACATGTGAAATCTGGTAAAGATCTGATGATGTGGAGTCGAGTTACATCAGTTTATTCGTTCATGGCGAAGGATCGAAATTCGCCAAGCCGCCACGTCGCCGCCCTTCAACAACTTCTTACGATTTTCACAATGAAGCATTATCAAGGTCTTAAGGCTTTTCTGACAACATTTGAGAGGGATCTGGTTAATCTGTGAGGAGCAGGATGTCAAAGTACAAAACGTACAACTTCCAGTTGCCACTAGGTGGCGCTATTACTATGATTCTAAATTGTCTTATAGATGTGTTCCGGATCAGGATGTTATGACATATGAGAGATTTGGAGCAGATTAGACAATGTATGGCTGAGTTACAACAACTTCCTGTTTCGCGGCGAATGGTGTTTTTTTGACGCCGCGCCACGGACACATAGTTCGATAACTTTTTGATCTTTGAGTAACTTTTCACTGCCAAGGTCTCAAGAGCATACTGACCGAATCTGAAGTCAATCGGGTCAAATCTCTGGGAGGAGTTCGTTAAAGTATGACGCCTTGAAATGGTCAAAAAACGTCATAAAAGTCAAAATGGCCGACTTCCTGTTTGGTTTAATGAAAAACTCCAAGAGGATTTTTTGTGCGTCTCATCACGTTCCACATACCTACCAAATTTCATACAGCTAGGTGAAACCCAATGTTGGGGCTACTCAATAGGGGGCGCTATCGAGCCAATATTTCATACCGCAGTTGGACACCCCAATCAGATTGCAATTTTCGCAAATTCTGGCTTGCGTGCCAAATTTCGACATTGTCCCAGTATCCCAAGCACCTCCTTTTTGCGACGAAACACTAAGAATAATAATAATAATAATAAACAATCGAATAACAATAGGTCCTCCGCTCCGACTACGTCGGTGCTCGGGCCCTAATAATAATAATAATAATTCCTACAGTTTCAATAGGGACCTCGTGGCCCGACGTTGTTGGTGCTCGGGCCCTAATAAGGATGTATCAGAAAAATAACGGCCCAAAAAGTTTTGTCTCAGTAGATTTTTTAAAGAGGAAGGAGGTATAATACACCTTCTAAGAAGACCAACTCTGTCACTTTTACTTTTTTGACTTGTCATTGCAGAAAACAGCAGGTGAAACACGTTTTATAGCTAGCTCAGTTCCTTCAAGAGTCCCTGAAAGCCATGACACTGAGCCAGCATGCACGATACAAGGATATTACTAACTACACGGGCTGCAGTCAAAGAGACAAAGATGTGGAGGAGAATTAATAAGGGCTTACACTGTGCTCACAGAATGCGCTTATGCTATGGTGGATGTGTTCTTTTAAAAAGGCAACTTTATTTAGAACACATAGAAAATGATCTCAGCAGTGGTGGGCCGTCAGGGCCTGCAAGGCCTTCTCTGCTGGCCTAAACAGAATCACAAAGTTATAGCTATTTTATAATTTAATAATTTTTCTTAAATACACTTATAAATACACATATAATTTATGAAAATATTTTTCCATTATCTTATTTTCTCATTGCACAGCTACTGTCTTCCTCAGTTGCTCTGCTTCCAGTGCAGCTTGTTTTAAGTAGAGCTTTTATCCAATCAGATTTCACCTCTGTGTCTCTAGGTAAGAAGAGAGGCAGAGGCCTGCAGACTCACAAGTGAATCCATGTGCAGTTTAAGTGAATGGGGACGATATTGTTGATTGTCATAGTCTTCAACCAATCAGATCTTTAGTTTGACATGTTGGGCGTATTCTTTGACGTGTCAGAGCCTGCTAGCTGGCCTACAACTACGTCAGCATTACGTGCAGCTCAGTTTCCATGTGCAACACTGCAGTGAGGTGCAGCAAAAAGTAGTCAGCAAAGCTTAGTCGGAGTAGTAAGAGTTCAAATTGAAAGATATGGAAGAAATTATGACATTTTTTGCATTTTGCTTGGTGTAGATTTTTTTTTTTTTAACCTAGCTTTGTTTTTTAACACTCAATGGCTGAAGGAGGAGAAACGGATTTGTGAGTTGGGATTGAACCGTGGGATTAAACTCTTTGTCATCAGAGAAAGGAGGATGGAGTTTGTCTTTAAGTGAACAGCATTTGGTCAGTGAACTGCGTTTGTTTTCTTACATCTAATATCTGAATGGCCCTCGAGTGTGTAGCAGAATGCATGTTGCTGCAGGTCTGCTAGATTGATTTGTTGCTTTGTTGTCATATGAATATATGTGACTGGTTCTTGTGAGTTTGTTGTTGTCATTGTGTTAATTATATAGATTTGGACTATATGCATTGTCCGTTAATTACGAAGCATACCGACATGCGCAGAGTTATTGTTTGTTAGCTAGTTTAGCGTAGCCTCCTAGAAGTGCGGGGCCTCAGCTGTTTGTTTTGTGTTTTTTTTTTGTTCCGGTTCAGAGGTCACACAGCCCGTTGTCTCCTATATGAGCGCAGAAAATATTATATTTCCTACAATTTAAGCTGTGGCGCCATCATGAGGTTATTCAGTGGTGTTTCAGCTGTAGGACAGCAGTGAAGGCCCAGGTATAAAATGCACGGCCCGCCACTGGATTACAGAGACAAACTCAGTGTTGTACAATTCAACACCGATCACACCTCTTTAGAAAGATGTCTTCAATTGATCCATTTAGAACATGAACGAAACAGTGACAGCAACTGTTATTGACAGCCGGATGGTGCGTCGCTTTAAAGGTTTGTTTCATATAAAGCAGGTCCAAGTGCTTTGTAAACACTGTAAAAGTATTGAAACGCTCAATTCACAGAGACATAACCACACAGCTGGTATTCACAAAATGTTTCTTTAAACGAGCGTCAGGATTTCTGAACAGTTGTGATGTCACAGCTTTACAATACATAAACCATTTCATTATTAAACGTGCACATTCTAAATGTGTCCCAGTTTATTTCCAGTTGTGGTGTATGTTTTGGACATCAACTTGGAAAATCCACTGAAATGTGTTGAAATTGTGCATTTGAGACAGGGTACAGGTATATTCAGACAGTATGAGAAAAATAAAGAGTTTTTAGATCATTAAAACATGGATACATGTTCTAGTAGAGGATGTACTTCCTGAGGCAGCTGAAGAAGGTCAACCTGCCAAAGACAATGATGGTGCACTTCTTCACTGCCATCGTTGAGTCTATCCTCTGCTCCTCCATAAGCGTCTGGTACGCTGCAGCCACAGTTCAGACTGCTGCGCATCATTCGCTCTGCTGAGAGGGTGATTGGCTGGAATCTGCCATCACTCAACGATTTGTTCGCCTCCAGGACTCTGAAGCCGGCAGGAAAGATTGTAGCCGAGCCCTCTCACCCTGGACATAAACTGTTCGAGTCCCTTCCCTCAGGCAGGAGGCTGCGGTCCATCAGGACCAAGACCTCACACCACAAGAACAGTTTCTTCCCATCTGCAGTTGGGTTGATCAATAAAGACCCCCACTGACTCAGACACGTACATCCCCAGGACAATTGTTTTACTGTTACACACCCTTGCACATCCTTTCTCTTGTAATATACACTTGATACTTAAATATTATACTTGTTTTAACATACTCTTATTTGTTTATTAGTTTGTTCATCATATTTTACTGTTCATTTTCATATTTTCTATTTTTAAATGATGTCTTATACAATTGCACTGTGTTTATTGTTATGCACCATTCACCTTGCAAAATTCCTTTTTTGTGTAACGTATTTGGCAATAAACAGAAACCCAAAATACAAGTATGCACCTGGAAATGAGCATGATATGTGTCCTTTAATTGTTGCTGTCGAAAGGAATTGTTGGACGTTATTATCTACTTTCCTTTGATCAAGGATGGTCCAGTGTATCCTCTGCTAAAGGAGTAAAGAGAGGAAGCACCGAAGCACCTTTCCTTAGCATTTAGAGGATTCCACCAGCTCTTACCGGAGCTGCCACTTAAATACTTCCAGGTCATTTCACTAACTTAAAACAAAAGTCTATTGGACAGCAGCTCTCTGCTTTTCCTACTAGGACATGACGAAAGGTCTGCTGTGAAAAAAGTCTATCTTTCTTTTTAATTCTAAGACTCAACCAGTCTTGAACCAGGAACATTCACAGCACTGCCGCTTTGAATCTGAGCTAGCATTCATTTTTATGCAGATGCCACTAAGATCACGCTGGCTCCTTCCAATGCCGACATCAACCAAGGGGAAAACGTGACGCTGCAGTGTCACGCCTCCCACGACCCCACCATGGACCTGACTTTCACCTGGGCCCTCAACGGGGTCCTGCTGGACCTGGAGGACTCTGCCGGACCGTACCACCGGGTGGAGGGGGTGAGTCCTGTGAGGCATGGGAGAGAGAAGGAAGCCCTGCAGAACAATTCTACTGCATGGATGTTCATCATTGCTGTGTGTTTGTAAAATTATTGGTTGTGAAGAGGGGACTTCACTGATAGTTGAGGGCTGAGAAAACTCTCATTAGTTCCATTTAAGCTTCAACACATCAAACAACAAATGACCATGGTTACCATCCACCTGAGCTTTGAGGTTGTTAGTGTCGTTGTCATGAAATGACTGCAAATCAACTGCTGCTCCTATGATCAAAGGTTTTACTGAAGATGATAAACACTGCACGGCTTTATGGTGATGTTTCCATCGGCCTTTTACGCTCTCCACCAAACTCTGAAAACTGAAGCTGTGTTGCTCTGAAAGTAAATTAGCAGTTTTCCCTGTTTTACAAATAATTTCTCTGATTTGAATAATTTAGTTCATACCAGTACAAAGATGTGTTATTTGACGATGTAGTTAAAGAGAAGTGACTGAATCATCTAGTAACATGATGATGAAGAAATAAGATTTCTCATCGTTAATTAATCCCACTGAAGGACCAAAACCAACAACGTGTTAGACCATCTCTCTCTGTGCTTCCTCACTTCCCTTCACTGTCTGTGGCTCCCAACAGATGGGAAATAGTTCCTTTGTTGGGAACTATTTTCAGCAGTGGATTAATCCACTTTTGGTGCTCTAGTGAGTGTTTCTGGCAGCAATACGAGTGTGTGTGTGTGTGGGATTGAGTCAAAATAAACTGCAGTGTGTGTGTTCATGATAATAAAGGAACATGTCAACCTTTGCAACAGTGTGACTCACTGATGTGTTTTTAATGGAGCTCTATGGAACAGAGGGAGAATATACATCAGGCTTTCATCCAATACTTACAGTACTGGGACTTTTATAGGATTGAGGATCAGGTGTTTAGTATTTGTTGCCTCACAGTTCTACATTTCCCTTTAAGTCCAACTAAAATGCAGTGCAGTGTGGCCGAGGCTTCCCTCATCACCACTGGGCTTACTTGTTTATTAATATGCTAATATGGTTTTGACGATTTATTTGCTGTAGATCTGGTGGTGAAAGTCAATGCTGTTACACTGGTGCCAATGTTTGGACAGACATGACCAACATACACAAGGTTTCCCCGCATTTTGTATGTCTCCGCACCGGCAACAGCCGCAGTGTGTTGTCAGGTTGTCCGTCTGTGTCTCGTGACCGCGAGGAATGCCTTTATGGAATTTCTTCACATTTGTCCACTTGGACTCAAGGATGAACAGATTAGAATTTGGTGGTCAAAGGTCACTGTGAACTCAAAAAACCTGTTGTTAATGCCATAACTCAAGAATTCATAACTATGACAATTTTACACTAATGTCTAATAGGATAAAATGATGACGTGATGACATGTCGGACAGACATGGATATAAACTGACTGGTTGGCGGTAGCATACAACCGTGAGGCGGTAATTCTAGTCTTGAACAGTGAGACTAAATTGACCACGCCACTGTGTGCTGGATATTTTCCAGTCGTAATTACTTCATTTCAGGACGGCAAGTTGAACATTTCACGGTACCTGAGCACAGGGCCCGACAGAAATAAGCTCCCAAATGAGATGAACTATCCATTTCATGTCCCTGCTCTTTATGTCTCTATGTTTAATGAGTGTTGATGTGATAACACCCTGCCATTAGCTAGTGGTGGGTCTAGCTGAAAATTAGCTCCTGTAATCCTCACCTCAGCTGGTTATGGTCAGGTCTGCTGCAGCATGCAGCTCTTCATCACTGTATTTCCTGTCTGTTACACTCCTCACTAACACAGTGTTGAACTCATTTGCTCTGTGTGCGCCATTTTAGAAGGAAAACATTGGTGACCTGTTGACTGTGACCGCTAAGCTGAGTCAAGCAGGGATGTACACGTGCACAGCTCAGACTGTAGTGGACAGTGCTTCAGCTTCAGCCAAACTAGTGGTTCGAGGTAAGATGCCTCAGAGCTGTCTTCTCATGTCATTTCCTCAAGGTCACTGCATTTACCATCACAGAGAAAAGACAAAGAAACTGTGTTGCCAGAGGTACAATAATGCTCGTATTTGTACTATAGTTTTCCCTCTGTAAGATTAAAATGCTCCATAATGAACAATTTGTCCCGTTTGTGTCGCTTACAGTTAGTATTTGGTTTTAGTCTTCTCTTCTCACATGTGCTGTAGGCATCAATGCCATTCATTACTGCCTGCTTCCGATACCTGAACTTGCGTATTGGCAGATACGTTAAAACGTTAAACAGCTCATTATTTCCTCTCACCAAAAACTATATTTTACAGCTGAACTTCGCCCACTTTACTGAATAGAGCTTGAACACATCATAATGTAACTCAATGGAACTTCCGTTAACGTTGGCCATTAGCTTAGCCAAACAAGCCCACCGGTTGCTAACAGCTAAAGTTAACTAGCTCTCCTGCTGATTTCAACACAGATCTGTTGTTCATGTTAGATTGTGTTCTCGGGGCTATGACTTGCGTACAATCATTTTCCTCAAAATCCCATCTCCCAACGCTGCAAGGAAATGAACATCAAATCCAGTCGTACAGTCCTGCAAAACACGGAGGGAACAACGTGTCATCGATTTCAGGGAGAGTGCTGCACGGAAGTCTTTCCGATAACATCAGCAGAAAGAAAACACAGACATGTTAACCGTAGGCTTCATTGAGGGCAAACACTGGTTCTGAATTAGATTATTTTATGTGAGAAACTGCAGTTATTGGTAAAAAAAACGTTAGCAGTTTTCTGTTTTGACCATCAAGAACTACAACATTTCAATTAAAATGTTAAAAACAGTTCCACTAAATGAAGAAATGCCAGTTTGTCACAGTTCTTGCAGCAAGTACTGTGTTGAACTACAGTATATAGATGTAGTATCGCCCAGTCTGTGGATCATACTACAGTTTGTACTGCTGTCAGTGTAATGTGAGTCATGTGGACATCTACATCATGAAGTACTGATCAAACTCCAGTTACTCCAGTTCTAAAATATGAATCATTTAATTTACTCATTAAATCAATAAAATCTTTGCGTTGTGTCCAGGCCCCCCAGGACCTCCTGGTGGTTTACTGGTGAAGAACGTGGCCGAGGTGTCGGTGGAGCTCCGGTGGAGTCGTGGCTACGATAACCACAGTCCCATCGGCAAATATGTCATCATGGGCCGATCATCGCTCTCATCAGAGTGGAAGAAGATGAGGACAGGTGTGTGTGTGTGTGTGTGTGTGTGTGTGTGTGTGTGTGTGTGTGTGTGTGTGTGCGTGCGTGCGTGCGTGTGTGTGTGTGTGTGGTACTGAAACAATCCTGTGACCAATTTAAAATAAATTGTTCATTTTTATCGTATGAAACCAAATATCGACTGGTTACAGTTTTTTTAAATGCGACGACTACATCAGTACTTGGAAACTGTGGGAATTTATTTTGGCATTATGTTTTTTTAGATGTTTTGATTAAACATACATTGAGACTGATTATTGATGCTTCACATATCTTTCTATGTGAATAACACCAGACCCGGTAAACATCGAGGGGAATGCAGAGTCGGCTCATGTGATGGGACTGATGCCCTGGATGGATTACGAATTCCAGGTCATTGCCAGCAACATCCTGGGCAGCGGAGAGCCCAGCATGCCCTCTCACACCATCCGCACACAGCAAGCAGGTGAGGGGCCACAGGTCGCATCCGGTACTTGTTCAGGCTTTTCACACTGCACTAAGCCCCAGGCACGGCTGAGCTTTGTTTATACCAAACGCAAGACTCCATAGACGGCGCACAAGCTCTGAGCATAAACGGAGGCATTTATACTCTATACGCTGTGCGCTGCATTCATTTCCGACACGTCAGAGCCTACGCCTAAGGGGGCTGTTAGCCTGGGCCTAAGGGAGCTGTTAGCATGGGACTAAGGGAGCTGTTAGCATGGGACTAAGGGAGCTGTTAGTGTTAGGGTTAGATGTTTTCAGGGGAGACCCAGACCGCTGGACTTTCCAGTCGCACCAAAAATGAACTGGATCCGGTTAACAATCAAAAAGTATTTAATAAACAAGAGAAGCTAGAACAGTTGCAAACTGAATTACTCTATCGATATCAATATGTCCCCAGGGCAGAGTTCTCACAAGGCCCACTAAATAGCCCAGCCCAGCTGGTAAACTACCCAGAGTGGTAACGGCACGACCTCTGGCAAAAACCCTCTGGAACTAAGCCTATATTTAAAAGTCTCTGTCCGAAAGTTTAAATGTCCAGTATCAGCCTCTGTGATTGGCCGAAATTCAATAGCCCCTCCTGGCTTGGGGCAGTTATCATCTCAGTGTTTGGTTGAAGTCGTCCGGACTCCTCCTCAGGTCCTGGTGGTCAGTTGTCCATCCCTCTGTTCTCTGCTGCACCTCTGTAAAGTCTCACTCAAAATGTTCCCTTTCTGACCCTCAAAACTATTCATACAGTGTTTTAATACCTTTAGTGACTATACTTCTATGGTTTAATACAGTCAATGAGTAAAATACTGTAACATAATATCCTCTACAAGTAAGAATATTGTAAACATAATACATTCCACAAGTAAATATTTTGTGACCTTTTAACCTATTTTGACATTATTATTACTGTGACACTTCTACTCACCACTAGGGGTGTTATTTAATCCTACTTATAATATTTCTAATACTGAAATCCTCCACATTAGCATGGGACTAAGGGCGCAAAATGTTCTTTGTTTCAAGTCATTGCAACTTGCCCATTTTTGGCATAACTCTGAATTGTTTATAATCATAAGGGCACTCAACTTAGCATTAAAGTCAATGGTGTCTAAATTACCCACAATGCATCTCACTAGCCGACAGTTCAGTCAGAGATTCAGGTGTGTAATGCTAGTAGTTGCTAGTGTTGCCTGGAGCCGCCGGGCTACACAGTCAAATGTTATGATGACCATTATGTTAATACGTTTGTGTGTCTGCCAATTAAACAAATAATGCTGTGAGATGAAAACAGATTCAGGATGTGGGTGAGGGAACTGAAAGCATAATGTTGTTTCATACTTTCCACTGATCCACTGATAATGTGGATTATATCATGTATATCGTCTTGTGTCTGTATATTTGGACCTCAGCTCCCACTGTGGCCCCCAGTGGTCTTGGAGGAGGAGGAGGAGACTGCAACGAACTCATTGTGACCTGGACGGTGAGTGGATGTATATTGTACACATTCCCCTTTATTATGTTAAAAAGCTGTCATTCACCTAAAGTGGAACTTAAAGTATTACACTTCCGTTAGACTGCTGGTCTTGCACAATAATGGCCAAACGTGAAGCAGCAGAGGCATCCTGACTTCCTGTCCCTATATGGATCAAAGTCCCTGAATCCTACACTTCCTAATATGCAACTGTCTGTTTAAATTACTCACTCAAGTAATCTACATGTTGAACCTTCATGTGATTATAGCACCACTGCGTGTTTTATATACAACTAATGTTTCATATACATTACAATATACCACTATTCCACTCGAAATGCCCAAAGACAGAAATGTTCTAATTCTACACATACTGTAGGATCATCATATGATACCTGCAGGGCTATGGACGTAAAGGATAGGTTCTCAGTTCACAAATGCATTTTTTTTTAAAGAATGAGACCCGTGGAGTTATCCCCAGGTGCATTACAGTAGGACGTGTTCTCCCAGTGACCAGTATGAACAGAAATAATCAGTGTCCAGCTGACTATCGTCTTACGACAGAGTGTGAACCTATCCTTAGAGGAAAGGGAGATACCTCATTTGCTTGCTGATGTTGCAGTGGGACAGCCCTAAGAGTTCACACACACACACACACACACACACACACACACACACACACACACACACACACACACACAGAGGGAAGTTGTGTCAGATGTCTGTTGGAACATTGGGATTGGGCCCATTTGTCTGTGTAGAGGGCCACATCTTGATTCTCTGCTGAACCTTCCAGCCCATGGCCAGAGAGTACCAGAATGGTGATGGCTTTGGCTACGTCCTGGCATTCAGGAAGAAGGACACACAATCTTGGACGGTGGTGCGTGTCCCTCACGTGGAGTCGTCCCGATACGTTTACTACAACGACAGCGTGACGCCGTACAGTCCCTTCGAGGTGAAGATCAAAGCTTACAACCGGCAAGGAGAAGGTCCGTTCAGCCAGATCGCTGGGGTCTACTCTGCAGAGGAGGGTGAGTTCACCACCAGGTTCATAGTGCTACACCTCCAGTAAACACTGTGTTACAAAGCTTATTTTCAAGATAACATTTACAATCAACATCATTATCATAATGATTATTGACTATTGGGTTTATTTTACAACAAAAGGTAAAGTGTCAAATAAATGATTGCAGCAGTCGGCTACAAAACAAAACACAATTCACAAAATATACAAAGAATTGTGCTCGAATGTGGCATCCTTGCAGTCAACCAGCCTTTTGTAAATATATAGATAAATAATGTAAAATACAATCAGATATTTTGCATTACTGCCCAGCAGTTTTCTTTTTTTATTAAACCAAGAAAACATGTAATCCAAACAGAAGGACAACAGACAATACCATTATGATGACATGTAAGGAGGCTTTTAAACAGGAAGCCTCAAGGAGAGTTAACCATAAATATAGCCAATCACAAGAGCATTGTTGTTCTTGCCTGGCTCAAGGGCACCTCGGCAGTGCCCAGGAGGTGAAGGAATGCCAGGCCTCGACTGTAGCAGCCTTGCTGTCATACATTCATGGTTCACTGTGTTCAGTAGATCACTTCAGTATGATGGCATACACCAAGGGAAGCCATGAATCCAGGAGAAAACACTCTCCGTTGTATCAACTTCAGACTCGTATCAGGACTATCTAAGAAGACAGAGACAAGGATTGGGTAGACATCTTCAGTTAGATCTGCTAAAACTTTAACAACATGACTCTGAAAACAGTCAGAACATGAGAAGAAATAGTCCTGAAGAGTTCGTTGTAAAAGTGTCACTGGGTTGCAGCTTCATCTGTGCACAGTGTGCTCTATGGATGACTTTGTTATTAATGAGTAGGTGTGCCATGTTTTAGCTGTTATATTATAGTCACACCACATAACACCCTGATCTGTATCCTCGCTGAATCCTGTAACTCCCAGTATGATAATAATAATAATAATAATGATATAACTGGAGGAGACTTTACAAGTCTTTCCATTAGTTGTTGTAGACCACAGAGATAGAACACTGAGACGGGCTTCATCCAACCTAACATTGGGTGATTCCAGGGCACTCCATGAGCTCTGTTTAGATAAACAGGATCAGAGGATGCTGGTAGGACAAGCCTAGTTTCAAGATTCCGAAATAAGCACAGCCCAGCGTTGTCATGGAGATATTTCCCAACCTTTTTCTAACATCACTGTATTATTATGAGGTGTTTTACCTACTGTACCTTCTGGACAGACATTACAGTTTTATTTCTGTCAGAGATATATTATTGTGAATGGAGGCACATTAAGGGAATAATACTCAGCAGCATACAGTGGAAGCAGGCCAGCAGTGAGGGAAACATGTAAAGAAAGGTTTACCACAGGGTCACCTGCAGTATCTTCTTCCACCGCTAGAGGGCATCCTTTAGTAGATTGACCACAGTCAGCTCACTTGTGAGTTCACTGATTCATAGTTTGTACATCATGAAGTGCGCTGCACACACTGACCTCCTGACCTCTCCTCACAGAGCCAACAGTGGGACCGTCAAACATCAACGCCACGGCGCTGACCGCCTTTGAGATCCAGGTGTCCTGGGAGCCCGTCCAGCAGCTCAGCGCCAACGGCATCCTCAGAGGATATGAGGTGAAGCGCTGCATGGATACACATGTGGATGTTTGTCCAACCTGACCAGATAGCGGAAGAGAAAAGTGGTTCGGTAAAATTCAGAGGGGGTAAAGATGACCTGATTAAGTCATGAACAGACCAGTTTGTTTTACAAAGTACAGAGAAATGTGGGACATGCATTTATATTTCTACATATAGTCCAGGTCAATCAACAGTATCTTACTAAGCTACACAGCAGGGTGAGAACATGAATGAAATGTCTTCTTTCTCATGTGAATATTTGACATTCAAATAATAATATAAGAGAAGGTTTAAATTCACTTATTGTTACACTTAATTATCAGGAATATTTCTGCTCCCTTTAATGTGAAAACAGATGCATTTTGTCTCATGTCTCATCAGCTGGACCTGTGTCTGTTTTTTATCTGAGTAGTTTTTGTTGTAGGGAAGCCCAGGGGTACAGAACATTGACTTGTCAGCAGTGGTAATAAAATACAGCTCATATGTTTATTTTCTCAATAATCCCAGGACGAATGAAAGTATCACCTCAAGTCCATATCAGTCTCAGTCCATCTAGTCCTCTAAAATGACTAATGTCTTATAACATGTATCTAACAAATACACATACAAACCCAGGAGAACCCACTGAAAAGAAATCAGGAAAGAATTATAAATGTGATAATACCACATACATAAAGATGAGGGAGGAGAGGAAGAAACAAAATCACAATGCCAACTATTTCCTTTCTTTATGTTGTATCCATTTTGACCAATATTTACAACATGCATTGATACAACGCGAATCATTTGGCGAAAAGACGTTAGGAAATTATAATACATTTGATCATACTTGTAAACCACATACTCAGGTTAAAGGTTCAGTTGGTAACATAAAAATATTAAAAATAACTTTTGTATCATATTTGCTCAGACTGTCACTATATCCTTACAGTAGTACATGAGTCACATAATCCGTTCAGGCTCCCCACAGCATACGTGAATCGTGGTTCCTTGTCCCTGTGTCTGTTTTCAGTTTATTTCTGAATAAATTATTTTATTCAGCTACAGTGTTTTTGAGGTGGCAAAAGAAAAAACAAGCTTAAACCTTGGTCTTTTAGTTTTAGACATGGCTGTACTGGTCTAGAACCAGTTCATTGATACGCAGCCCTCTGACCTGCTGTTAAAGTTTTAATCTTTTTATTAGCTGATCTCAGCCCACGAGCTGCCATAATTCAAGCTCACTTCATAAACTTTGATTCTTCAGGATCATAAAAAATGTATCACTTAAAAGTATTGGGAATTGCTGATGTAAAGTTGAAATAATGACTTTCTTTTTCTCTTGTTAAAGATGGATGACCTCATTAGATAGCCACCACAAACACTAGATAACATATTTACATGTTTAGTGCATCTGCTGCTGTGACTTTATTTTAAAACCATACTAATGAGAAGCAGTGTCTCAGGTTATGTGTGTAAATGTGTTTTTTGGCGTCCCTGTGTGTCTTCAGATCCGGTACTGGCGGCAGCACGAGCGCGAAGCGGCAGCAGACCGAGTGCGGACAGCGGGACTGGAAGCAACAGCCAGAGTGACCGGACTGAGACCCAGCACTCGGTACCACGTCGCCGTTCTGGCGTACAACAGCGCCGGCACCGGGCCGCCCTCGCCGCGCACCACCGTCACCACCAGGAAACCACGTACGGCTGCAGTACCCGACACATGCATACACCGCCACATGTGTGGAAACCGCTCACTAAGCAAAAAACAAGTCAAGCTGTGGGGTCACAAAGAGGGACAGATTCACAGAATATTAATTGCTTTGCTTTTAGTTTGAAATTATCCTCACGCAACAATGAGAGCATGATCATTTGAGATAATAAGTATCCAACAGGAAGAGCCCATATCAGTTTAGTAAGGCTGCTTTCAATCTTAATCAAGCCATACTGAGACTGCTTTAAAAGTGGCTGCACATGTGGCTGCACATGTTTTTAGCTCAAATTCAAAAGCGAATCCACTGTTGAATCCGTCTGCTGATCGTCATCTGTTAGGACCAAATGAACCGAACCAGAGGTGTGAGAGTGCACTTAATAAAAAGGCTCTTGGAGCACAGATAGAGTTGCATAAATACACCCAGACACACCCAGGAGTCATCTTCTCAGGCATCAAAGATCCTGTGACTAACACATCCAGGTTAAATGAGCCATGTAGCCTCCTCCGCCTCTCCTCCTGGCAGAAATGGATGATCCCTCTCAGCTGCAGCAGCAGCGAGTGGCTACTCTCAGTACTCAGGAAGTAGAGTAGGTGCTCGGTACGTCCTGGGTCTGTGGCTGTAAACATATTCAAATGGATGATTAGACATGATCCCTGTTGCAGAGCAACATTCACTCCTCTGCCTGGAGCCACGTCAGCTGGTACACCTACACCTGTCAAAACAGACCCCACTTATCTCTAGACCACATTATTTTTACTTCAAATCAAATGTATCCATGTACTTTGCCTAGCGCATAATATAGCATTTAATAATGGCTTGCTCAAACCTTGTACAGGCGACATGAATCAATAAATGTAGACACACACATACAGTATATTGATATACTGTACTTACATGAAATATAGATGAATAAATACATAAACAAGCTAATGTTCTGGTAAATACACAAGTGATAATGTAAGTGATTAAGAGATTAATGGATACCTCTAAGTGTGTCACAGTGAATGTATTTACAGGCATTTTAAATAAAGTTTATATTATATATTAAAGGTGCAATGTGTTATGTCTGTTCATATGTTCCAAATAAATATGGGGCAGCATTTCACCGGGCAAGAAACTCTGACAGACGGTCAAAAAACCACTGCTGTCTGATACTCGTCACATGTGGTGTCGGCCTATAGTTTATGATAGCCAGTTATGTGTTGACTGTGTCACTAAAGGGGGGCTGTACGGTCTGTGACCCGCCACCAGGAGACTACTTTGTCGGGAAGAGAGCAGTCGGCAGCTCTGGGAGACAAACCTTTAGTTGGCGGCTGTATAGTAACTCCAATTGAGCCGCCGCAAACCCCTGAGTTCTGTGTCTTACCTCTCTAACTTCAGCAACAATAAGCTTACTGATCCGTTGGGTTGTCAGGGCAGTCCCCTGGGATCAGACCCCCAGAGGTGGGGTCTGATCCCAGGCTGAATTTGAGTTGCTACAGCTAACCGCTAACTGAAGGTCTGTCTCCTGGCGAAGTAGTTTCCTGGACGAAAAGAGGGCAAAACGAAAACGTAAGTTGTTTTCTCGTTTCTGCCTGTTTGGATTTAAACCAATAAACAAACAATCAGAGCATACATGTTGGACTGAGGACAGACTGGACGCTACAGGATGGTACATGATGGTATTACAAGACAGGACTCATCTTTTTATGTTTTGAACTCAAATGGCCAAAACTTACACATTGCACCTTTTAAAGTGCTGCTGCAGTGATTTAGCGCTGCACTTCCACAAGGTGGTGAGACACAAATATGAAGTAGAATTGCAGAGATACCTAGTTTTTATAGTTCCCATAGTTTACAAGATCAAGGTCAGACCTTAACTTTTTCTTCTTCTTTTGAACGTTTGTTTTTTTTATTCCACACCCAAAATCACATTTTCTTTCTTTTTCTATACATTTTCAACATGTTTGTGTTTCCATTACAGCTCCTAATCGTCGTCCGGGCAACGTGTCATGGAAGGCTGATGGCTCATCTGTAACGGTGAGGTGGGATCACGTGAAGGCCATGCACAATGAGTCAGCAGTGCTGGGCTACAAAGTGAGTGTTGTCTGACTAGAAGTGTGTGCATGTCTGTGTTTGTCTTCATGTAACATAAAAGACGGCACTCTCTAAAAGGGTTCTCCCAGGTAGTAGTTTTCTAAAGCGTGGACTTAAGGCAATGACACTTAATAAACTCTGGTCAGACTGTAGTGACAACAGTGAAGACTTGAGAGGCAGCAATGAGACGTCACATCCTTAAAACGTGACATGAGACTTGTGTGCTAAAATATTCAGGTCTTACAGTTTCACTTGGTAAAAATGTGGAACAATAAATCATTATAAAGTCAGTACCAAGCAAGACTGGCCTAACTGCACACCTTGAATGTTAACATATTAGTCCTAATAGGACTCGGCCTCGGCTATGTAAAAATCACTAATTGCACAGGAATTAGTTAAGTAAACTGTTGAGATCAAGAGGCAAACTCCGGGTCTGAAAAGTGAAGCCATTGCTAAAGTGTTTTGAACCTGCATTTTCTCTAGTGTCCACCAGGGGGCAACTCCTCTGGTTGTATAGAAGTCTATGAGAAAATGACTCTACTTCTCTCTTGATTTATTACCTCAGTAAACATTGTAAACATGAGTTTATGGTCTCAATCTCTAGTTTCAAGTCTTCTTCAATACAGCATGATGTTCATTTAGTAAATGATGGTTCATTTAGAGTCAAAAAGACCATAAAGCAGAGGATGCTTTAGGGCGGGGCTACATGGTGATTGACAGGTCGCTACCGCGGCATTGTCCAGTTTAGGAGTTGTCCGTGTTTTCGTCTTACAACTTTAAGTCTTTTACAGTGTTTTCAGTTCATTACAGTTACTTGTAGCGTGCGGTTGTACTTAGCTCCACTCTCTCGTGTCACATGGTTGCAAAAAAACAAGATGGCAAAAAATGATGGTTCGTATGCTGTGTTGCTTTAACATCTAGCATTCAGACACTTACAAGACTTGCAGTTTGACTTGTTATGTTCTTATGACGATGTGTAGGGTGACATGGTCCCAGACTACTTCAAGATAGAAATGCAGCGATCGATTGGCTTCCCATTGAAGTGTCTATGACACTCGCATGCTCAAAACAACTGTCAGACCAAAAAACAGCATAAATCAGAGTGAAGATCTATAGAGGGCTCTGCGTAGCCTGATGTTACATTATTAACAATGAACACACAACTTTAGCTGTCAACTTCATGTGATGATCATGTTAAGAGGCTTAATAATAACCATCCTCATGTAATTCGGCATGAGTACACACACGCTGCCTGATGTTTTGTCCAATCACAATGCGTGTAATCTGCTCTACATGTGCGATATGAGAAGCAATAAAGAGGCAGTACAAGATAATCAAAGATCATGTTGATGAGCCTTGTACCAGCTCATGCATGACCATCAAAAGATAACAGCTGTAACAATGATCCTTTGATTCCAACACAAGCTGTTTTAGTTGCAGTGCACAAATCACAGAACAACACTGTCAGCAGCTTTGTGAATTCTGAACTGATGAAAAGTATAAAAATGCACTTTGTGTCGTAACGATGAGGTCTGAACTTAAATCTGGACCTGCTGTGTTCTGTGTGTCAGGTTCTGTACAAACACGAGGGCCAGAACTCTCTGAAGGTTCTGGACAAGACCAAGACATCCATGAGCCTGCCGCTGCCAAAAGACAACGGCTACGTGGTGTTGGAGATCCGGTCCTGGGGAGAAGGAGGGGACGGGCCAGCACACGAGATTATCGTGTCCCGGGACTCAGGTGAGGAACTGAGAAGCACACACTGAATCTTCCTCTGAGAGACGGGGATGTTTTGGTGGAATAAGCAGAGTACAATAGACATTGATGAACAAATGAAATGAACACAAAGCGTATGTTTGTTATTAATAGCTGGTGTGCCAGTATCATGTGGAGGACAATTCTCGTGGACGTTGTTAAGATATTTAAGATACTAGTCTGCTGTGATTGTTTAAATGTTCATGAAGTGGTCAGCACTTAAACACTTTCACATTTGCAAGACAAAGACCATGGCCCTATAATGACTGAGCCAGTCAGTGATTCAACCCATGGATGTTCATGGTCACACTGTATATCATAAACGTATGATTTTATCTGCAGTCCAGCAGCTTGTTAATGACTGCTGGTCAACACGTCAGATTTCAGAAAAGGAAAAACATGTCAATAAGATCAACAATATTGTGAATTTGGCTGATTAAAACACAGTATAGGTGATGACAGAGAGTAGGAGGGGTCAAACATGCACGCTGTGCTTGCTATCTGTGCGTACGGGTCCATCAGGTTTGCATGGATTTCCACATATGACCCCTGAGGGCTCCGGAATGAACAAAAGAACAGAAAAGACAAATGTATTACATAATTACACGATTATGTATAGATTTCTGGGTTTTATGTTCAAATATTGATGAATGTTGTCACAACTCCATAGTTGAATGACATCTAATAAGATGGTGCTCTGCCGGAAACCGGTGGATTGCTCCCTCCAGGTGGGGACGGAGTGCCTACCTCAAGCGAAGGAGTTCAAGTATCTCGGGGTCTTGTTCACGAGTGAGTGAAAGATGGAGCGGGAGATCGACAGACGGATCGGTGCGGCTGCAGCAGTAAAGCAGGCGCTGCACCGGACCGTCTTGGTGAAGAGGGAGCTGAGCCGGAAGGCAAAGCTCTCAATTTACCACTCGGTCTACGTTCCTACCCTCACTTATGGTCACGAACTCTGGGTCGTGACCGAAAGGACAAGGTCGCGGCTACAAGCGGCCGAAATGAGCTTCCTCCGTAGGGTGGGTAAGGAGCTCGGTCATCAGGAGGGAGCTTGGAGTCGAGCCGCTACTCCTTCGCGTCGAAAGGAGTCAGCTGAGGTGGTTCGGGCATCTAATTAGGATGCCTCCTGGAGCCTCCCACTGGAGGTTTTCCAGGCACGTCCAACTGGGAAGAGACCCCGGGGAAGACCCAGAACACGCTGGAGGGATTACATCTCCCAGCTGGCCTGGGAACGCCTCGGGATCCCCCAGAATGAGCTGGAACATGTTGCCGGTGAGAGGGAAGTCTGGGTCAGCCTGCTTGGCCTGTTGCCACCGCGACCCGACCCCGGATAAGCGGAGGAAAATGGATGGATGGATGGATCTAATAAGACTGTTAGTAATAGGTTATAGGCGGTGCTCTTAAAGGAAGTAACCCCTCCTCAGAGACGTCCAAGGCCGTGTCTTCTGATCTTATTGATAGGAACATTAGGATATCTATTATGTTGATCATAAACATGTCAGCAGTATCTAAAACAAATATGGGAGAGTGAGAGTTTATATGGTTGGACATTTAAGGTACTTTGGTTATAAAGGTACGGTCAAGAGGACCAAATGAGGCTTTTGATAACTTATTTTGTGAAATATTCACTTTTTTCAACAGAACACCTTTTTTAAATGTTGTACAACAACTTAAACCCTTTAACCTAAATCAAACAGTTCAATATTGGCAACATTTTGATTTAAACTACCTCACCAGACATTTGATGTGACCTTACTTGACTCTTGTTGATCTTTAGTGCTACAGATGCATATCGGTGGGTACCAAACATGATGAGATAGATTTTAAAATATGTCCAGTCATAAATGTTTCTTCAGCAAGTTAAAATTGACCAATAGCAAACATTGGCCGACTTCCAGACGCTAACACAGCCAATTTTCCTTTGAATTTTGGATTGTTGCAGAAAGTTAGCTCTGTGGGGAACACAAGTTTTCGATGCTTAAACGTTTTGTTCAGCAAAAAAGGCTGAAGGCGGACTATTGGGCATGACCACGTTTTGTAGCCTCATTTAGCCACTTGTTAGCAACCACTTTTTTAAGTCACTTGAAATTCACTGGAGGGGTATTTTATAATGTAGAAGAGAGCTCATAAATGACTTCAGCTTGTGTTAACCACAGACCTTATTTCAGGCATCTAACCAAAAACTCTATTTTTAAAAACCTATTGACTTCAAGACAAGGGGATCGGATAAATTCTAACTCATTTCCGGCACCCATTATATGACTAGACTTGTACACACCTGATAGAGAAAATAAGTGTGCGAAGAGAAATCGACGCCATATACATCCTGCAGAATGAGCTGCTATTCCAGCACTGGCAACAGCAGCCTCCACTGCAAAGCAACCTTACATCTTATACTATAGGGGGATTTCAGAGATGAAGAGAAAATGCACCTTATTAGCTTTTACTAACCACAGTCAAAGGCTCACAGTTAGCAGTAAGGCTAAACTATTAGCAACATCTCTCTAATAGTTTAGCCTATCGGCAGCATTTCTCTCCATCTCTCTAATAGTTTAGCCTATCGGCAACATTTCTCTCCATCTCTCTAATAGTTTAGCCTATCGGCAACATTTCTCTCCTTCTCTCTAATAGTTTTGTCACAAATTCCCCTTCATATTAGTTTGTTTTCATCCTGTCTGCTTGTTTTACTAACTCTCCTGTCATTTCAGATTCTACCACTCACACCTGATCATCTCTCATTCCCCTCACCTGGTCCTCCACACCCATCTCACCTGCAGCCCATTCCCTCATTAGCCCTCACTATTTAGGTCCCCTCACTTGCACTTCCCTCCCAGATTGTCTTGTGTGTTTTTGCCAAGTTCTCCAGCATACCTTTATATTGTTCATGATCTGCCTGTTCCGACCCTGTCTGCCTGTTTTCGACCTTGGATTTTTGCCTGCCCCTTATTGGATTTGTTCGCCTGTTTGCCCGACCTCCCGGTTTTGACCCTGCCTGAACTCTAGTAAAATAACTGAACTTGTATCTTGTCTCCGAGTTGTGCTTTTGGGTTCTAGTATCTGTAATCCTTACAAGTTTAGCCTATTAGCAACATTCCTCTCCATCTCTCTAATAGTTTGGCCTATCGGCAACATTCCTCTCCATCTCTCTAATAGTTAACATTTCTCTCCATCTCTCTAATAGGTTAGCCTTATGCATTAGCTGCGAGCTCACCGCTGCGATGCAGCAGCCGTGATGGCTAACTAGTATTAGCAGAAGGCTAAGCTAAACTTTTGACTACATTTTCTCTCCATCTCTGAAACGTTTCCCCAATAGTATAGCTTGCTATTCTTGAATCAGTTTTTCCTCTCAAACACGTGATAAAGTTGATAAAGTTTGATTTACAGCTGATGATGATTTCCCATGTGTAACTTTAGCCCACTACTCTGAGGTGATTCGTGTTTGCATCCAGTCTTTGCTTTGTTTTGCTTACAGCCAACACTGTGATGTAATCGTGATGTCAGCATGAAAAGGGTCTATTGAGTTTCGAACACCGGCCCTATTAACGTTCAGTATTAACTGGGACACATTTGAACCTGTTAGTTTACTGATTAAGAGTATGAAATGCTGGAAATATTCATGTTACATTCACAAATGTCACATCATGTTAAATTGACTTGTTGCATACTGTCTCTCACACAGGAACTGGTATGATGGTGCAGAACGAGGCCTCCTCCGCACTGTCCAGTCAACCTCTCCACCTCCTCACCGGCTTGCTTCTACTCCCTCTTGTGTCATTGGCCGGCCTGTGATCTCAGCCGATCTGTGGACTTTTTGCTTTGAATGGCTTGAAGCTAAAGCTGTCCTGTGTCTCAGCCTGTGTTTGGGGTTGGGGTGGGTTCAGGTGGTCGGGGAAGATTGTAGCACTGCAGGGATTGAACGGGTGGGTGAGGAAGGAGGGGTTTCAGTTTTCATTTAAAAAAATAAAAATAACAACAAAGAGGGTCTTTTTTTAAGCTGGATGGATTGAAAGGGTTGAGGGAGCAGGGAATCCCTGTCTGGTTGTGTATTTATGTACCAGTGTCAGTGAAACCATGCCTTACCGGGACCATCACATATGTGGCTGACGCGTCTCATACACTCGTCCTCCAAACTGTAGCTGGCGAGACACAGACTTCAGGTGTATATTTTTCATAGAATAAATGATGTGTATAACTTGTATACATACAGTGCAGTCTTACATGTGATGGGTGTCTGCCTGTTCTGTCCACTCTGAGAGCAACTTGACTGATAAGTGTCTGTTTTCTGAATGGTTGTGGGTGCTGTAAAGAGCTGTAAAGGTCTGCAACTACAATATTAAGCTCCTCGTGCATTTTTCACTGCTTGGTAAGTACGTCATAATGGACCCTTCGCTAAGTCCTGTCCCTCAACCACAGTTTAGCCAATCATAACATAGCTTTAGCTAGCAGCTCTAACAGTTATCTGTCTCTGCTCCACAGACTCATCGGTGGTTTCAGATGTTCTTCATGTTCAGGCTGCTTTAGTGGATTTGGAGCTCGTCGTGGTGAAAGGTGTAATAGTGATACTTTTTACCCAGAGAGGTTGTAAGAGAAACAGATGGAAAACAGATGGAGCTAACATTAGCCGAGTACGTTAGCGCATCTTTAACTAGCGTTAGCACTCATATGCTATGCTAGCTGCTGAAGGTAATGTATACACATGCTGCTTTAGCTTTTTAAATGATTGTAACAGTGAATAAATATCTACCCCGCTTTACAGGAACAGAGTTGTTCCTTCATTTCATTGTCTTCTGTCTCCATCAGCAGGTGATGTGATGGTTCACTTTTACACTTTTTTTACTGGCTGCTGGATATTTCCTTCAAATGCAGATTCTCTCTGAAATCACTTTAGGTTTTTATAAAGATGAACAAATCCTTCAAGGGTGTGCAGTTAGAGACAGGGTGGGCTCCATGGTGGCTCGGACAGCTTAGCGTAGCAGCAGGGGGCGGTGCTTAGCAAAGGGTCAATTGTAAAGTGCCTGTTCCCCAAATTGTGAAAAACATGGAATTTCATAATGCAGCTTATCATGTACACTTCAAATTCTGTACACTGTTAACATGAAAGTCATCATTGTCCATGTAAGCATTTGTGTCAGGATACAACATTGCCTTGTTTTTCCACAACTCCCCTAAAAAGCAGCACCCCATTGTTGAACTTATGTCTTGTTGCTCATAGCGTGAACACAGAGTCAGTCACTCATTGAAGCACTGAAGAACTTTTTATCATGGATTTTCAGCTCCTGCTAATGTCTTTATGCTTACTTGTGTTTTGTCTTAGCTGTAATTATGGAAAGCTACATAAAAACGTCACCGGTCCAAATGAATGTTTACATTTTATATTTCTTATGTCTCATTTTGGGGTTTGTCAAATTGGATGAATGAAAGGAGTATTTCATTATTTGCTCACATTTTGTTGTGCCTGCACTGTTTGAAACAATGTAAAAACGCCTCTGTTCAGTGTTAATCGTGTTTATTGCAGCTGCTTTTATGCTGGTAGGTTATTAACATGAAACAGATTAGCCACCGCTAGAGATGAAAGAGTTATCAGAGAATATAGTTATAGTTATAAGAGTTAACAGTGTCATATATCGTTCTCATTGTAATCCTGTCAGCATCTATCAGCTCTTATGTAACATGTCCGGTTCACTGCAGTTTACAGGAAGGATGTGACCTCTAGTGTGCGCATTCAGTCTGTCACTCATTCCTCACAGTTCTTCTGTCCTGGTCAGGTCTGGTCAGCATTGTTCTCTGTTATAACAGCCATGTTTTAGTTCCCACTATATCAGGCTATCTCAAATCTTAACAACATACAGCATGAAGGTTCAGTCTTGGCCCTAGAAACAGTCTTAGGGAGAGTTGAAAGCTCTGGAAAAACTAGTAACTGTTTCAGGTCAACTGCTCCAAAGCCAAAGCATCAGGAGTTGGTGAATCACAGTAGAAACCACAGGATCTATCCTGAAGATACAGATTCAGCAGTTTGTTCTGTGCTCTGTATGGATAGGTTATTCTTACACTCACTCAAGAAGACGAAATAAATGTTTTCAAAATGACAGAATCATTGTGTGAACAAGCTTGTGAGTTTAATTGGTGATCCAAAGGAACTCACAAGCCTAAATATTTCAATGGTTCGGACAACCAAAACCTTTTTGTGTTACTTTAGTTTTACTTGTTTTGCCTTCATGAATGATGACTAAGGATGAATACTTGATTGATGTTCTCTATTTTGTCAGGAAATGTAACTCTTCATGACATGCTTTATACTTTTTCTCTTACAATATCATTTCATTTACATTAGTTTGGGTAAAAGAAAAACCAATATATTAGGCAAACTAGGAAAGATCATTTTGTATGAAATGATTTTGTATGTATCAAAGTTTTAAGACCCTGTAGGAAAAACCCCAACAACCCAAATTGCTGGTTAAAGGAATGTCCAATCCCTTACCCATCAACTACATGCCAAGGCCTGGTGATATAATAGGCAAAATATCACAAATGTCAAAACACGTACACCTAGAATAACACTTTATCTATTAGCTGTAGACAGTCATGATTATTAGTTTCATGATCTTGAACTGAGGTTTACATTTGGGTTCGACCAATATACGAGAAATCACCACCACTGTCTTTCACTCAGAAATGCTGAGCCTCACACACCTGCTTCATCTCTGCACTAGAGCAGAAGGTGGAGATGCTTTCAGAACCGTTGAATGATGTCCTGTTTATTGTGTTTTACTGTGTACAAAGTTTTTTCCCAATGCCTTTAGTATTCATTTAGGAGCCATACAGTCATGTCACCGTGTCTCTGAGCCCAGCTGCTGAATGTTCTGGCGGACTGACTGGTGTCATCACTCACTTAAGGTGGTAACAGCGAGTCTGTTTCCTATGGCTTGGCTGAATGCAGTGGATAATGCAGCCCTTGGGCTTTTTCATATTTGTGATTGAATGGAGATGTGAGGGAGGGGTGGGAGGGAGGGTGCTACTTGTAAATATGATTTCAAATAAACACTTTGGGATTGTATTTGCGTAACGTGTGTATTTATTACATTCGCAGTTGTGTCAATGGATTAACTTCCCATATATCCCATATCGCCCCCTGATGGACACTAGAGAGAATGCAAGTTTACCGCATTGGCATGCCGCCTGAAATTTCGTCTGGTTACATTTTGACCTTGGTTCTCTGAGTAAAAAGACTATCACTTTACTCCATTACATTTTTTAAAAATTTCAACAGGGTAAGATGCTCTATAGTTTACCTATAAAACACCTGTGCTGGCAAGATATCTTTGATTCTCAGGGAACCAAGTTTACTTGTCAGACATTCTCTATTTTATTGACATATGACATATACATACAAATGTAACGGTATGTAACAGGCAACTCTTTAAGATACAATTAAAGAGACAGTGAAGGCCATAAGCCCAGTTCACAAAAAACAACAACTACTAACACACCAACCAGGTCAAGGCCCCTGAGGTTGGTGTTGGAGGCAGAAGGGCTGCTGAGGTTAGACTGATCTAAGGAACAGAAAGCTTGCTATGGATCAAAGTGTGTTCAAAGGTCAGGGGATCGGCAAAGTTATTAGCTATCCTAATGTGAGGACCATACATTTCCACAGCAAATTTCCGAGTAGTTCCACACTACATATATATTCTAAGCAGGTTTTGACGATATTATGTGTGTTTACTCTAGAAAATTGACAAAATACATTGTACAAAAATGTTCAGTGAGAAAATAGGGTTAAATTAAATAGAACCGGGATTTTATTGACAGTGCCATCCTAATGTCACACCTCTGACTCAGTGGATGTAGACTGTGGGTATAAGTCTTCTTCTCCACTTCCACTATCTGTTTTGCAAAGGCAACATCCTGTGCTTAGTGCGCCCAAGAGCTTTTCTCAGCGATGATACAGCTCTATGCAGAAAGGCCTGGCTATGTGAGACCATCCTGTTACTGATGTTTGCATCAATTCCTGTTGGTGTCATTGGACCAATGATTAATGGTCCAACAGCTGTTTAAGAGGTTTAAAATGTGTAGATATAGAAAAGGAAAAGTTTGACAATGGAGCTAATTGAAAATCAACAAAATCTGATTTGATTGCACAAAGTATTCCAATAATCCCGTCCACATAGAGGGGTTGCCTCGGTCCAAACACTGAACAAAACCCAGATGATCATTACTCACTGATTCTTGCACATTGACCACACTTCACATCACCACAGGAGCTTTGATGTAGTAATAGAACTGATAGCGCATTTCCCAGCATGTCTAATTAGCCCAGTCTTAACAGGAAGTGGAGTTATTGTGCACGTCAGTGAGACACCCACCACCACCGGCCCTTATCAGCTGCACTTTGCTACCGACTATTAGTCATTAGTGAGTCAAATATAAATCTGACCTGACACCACCGAGCTGTAGACTCTGCTTCGCCTCCTCCTGAAGAAAGGTAATGAGATCATCGCCATCTTTGCATTTGTGTCGTATACAACTTGCATTTAGCTGCAAGTTGCTTCATGTGTTCAGGTGCAAACAATTACATCTTCTATTTTAAAAAAGGAGAAGAATGCTTACATTGTACAGCTATTATTAGCGGCTGTAGGCCGACAACTGAGAATTATTTTCATTATTGACTAACTTATGGAATAGTTTTGTTTAATAATCATTAAATTGTTTTGCATATGTTAAAGAATAGTGCTAAATGTCAATACATCTGTTTAAAGTGATGTCTTTATTTATTCTGTCTGAGAAAAAATGCTGTTTAATTACATATCTACAAAATATAGAAAACAAATGAGCAAAGATAAAGTTAACATAATAATTGTATCAGCAGTAGCTGAATGATATCTGCTTTTGTTGTTCATGTGTTTTACCATCATCTCATGTAGATGTTTTGTGATCATTCACAGGTTCACTGCTGAATCAGATTGGTTGGATCTTCAGAGAGCACAATGGGGGAACTCCTAACAGGTTACAGTAACCAGTTACACATTTCATGAGTTTAATTCCGTTTACCAGTTATGGACACACAAAGACACACACACATACATATACATATAAGATGCCAATAACTTTATACAGATATAGTTTACATTTTTCAAAAACTCCAGGAGAGACGTAGGAAGATCTCTTCTCTTTAATTCATTCACTCGCATTCATTCAGTCTATGTTACTTTGTTAAAATGTGTTATTATATTACATAACTATCTAATCAAGTCATATCCTAGATTGTAATCTAGCAGATATTTGATATTAAGTAATAAAATTGCTCTCAAATGAATAAAATTACATAATTACTGTTTAATTTGCACATTCATTAACCAAATAATTGAACTAATCGAATGTTGCCTCCAATATTAGTGTTTTAAAGAGGCTTTAGCGGGCTCAGTCTTAAAGCTAGTGAATGTATATATCATATGAAACTACTCGATCTAATGAACCCATTGGTAGCATGTCCTGCTAGCTTGTTCGGAAGGGGGCTAAATAACTGGAATAGCCATATTCACAGGGGTCCCTTGACCTCTCACCTCAAGATATGTGAATGAAAATGGGTTCTATGGTTCCCATGAGTCTCTCCTTTACAGACGAGCCCATTAATAATCACACGCAGTCTGGGGAGAAAAGAAGTGTTTTTCTAAAATGGTGCATTTAAATATTTTTGCATACGGTCCCTCAACAGTCTTGGAATTAAATAAATTGGGTTTGACTGGACAGCTGAGCCTCTTGTGGATCCAATGAGCTCAGTTGTATTCATGTGGGATGAAGTCAGTCCTCATAGTAGCCATTTCATTGTAGTGAGACTACTTTGTGGAACTTGACATCAATGTCACCTCTAGGATTAAATGGTCAAAAATGGTATCAACCCAAAAATTGCTGCAACAACTTATGAGACATAATAAAGCACGGGAATGGCCTCATATACTTCCATCATAAAGGGAATAGCCTCATATACCTCCATTATAATGTTGTAACACTTGAATAGGCACCTAACGAAAGCTGCATCAATCAAATGAGTCTTCATCATGTACGCCACTTCTGTTTCTCCAGATCACCTGTCCCCCACAAAATAGAGCAACAATGGTCTATGTGGTCCTCTGGTTTGGTTGTTTCGCAGCAACTTTAATTTTAGTTGCTTGTTTCATTCTATTTTTCCTTCCTTGGACGTGTATGTATACATTCTATATATCACATGGCTATAATGCCAAAGTCTCACATCTTCTCTCCTTCTGTTTTCTCTGTTTGTTTTTGTAGCTCTGGGCGTTCTGCTTGTTTTGCACATTGGTAAGCATAAGTTTTGTACAGACATTGACTTTTCCTCACACCGTCATGATCAAAGTGTCAGAACAAACACAGGTAAGTCTCATTGCTGTTATCCCACTGTCGTCCCTCAGCCTCATCCAATAGACTAGTGTGCCACATGACCAACTGGGCCCAGTACAGGCCCAGCAGTGCCAAATTCACCCCGGACAACATTGACCCCTTCCTGTGCACACACGTCATCTACGCTCTGTCCACCATCAACAGCTTCAACCAGATCATCCCCATCGAGTGGAATGATGAGCAGCAGTACAGCAGGCTCAACAACCTCAAGAATGTGTGAGTGAACGTGTCTTTAATATCCATTTTCAAGCCAAAACAAGACCTACATTACATTTCCTCCCACAGATGGTCTCCTGTCTGGGTTTTAGACCCAGAACCATTCTCAGCCTGGAATCCTGTTTTAAGTACCAACATTTTACACATTAGAAACATATTGAGTCGTCAGGTAAAACCATGTTCTATTTTAAAAAGCAAGATAGTATATACATTTCCAACCTCATTAACACATTTTCATAATAAAAGTATATTAAAGAAAAACCTCATGAGACTCCTTCTGCTTAATAGTTTTCTCAAATTCAGAGCTAATTTAGTCACGGTCGTTTAAACCGTCATGAGTCCAAGGCTAACATTAGTATTGCTCCATCTCTTCAGTTGACAGACTGCGTCTGTGATTGTATCTAATGAGGATAAATGACCATATCAGTGATGTCTGTTTATGAATAAAGGGCCAATACAAACTCAGTAAAAGTCAATGTATTGATCACATGACACAACGCAGTAGATCAAATTGATAAATCGGCGTGAATCAAAGAAACACCTCCTTCCTCGTGGACTTCCTCATTCTATGATAAGACTTAACAGACAAACGTAATCCTGGAGGAAATATGTTTCCCCCGAAACGTACTTGACAAGGCAGTTCTGTTGTTTGGAAAGACCAGAAACGTTCTTATTTCTTATAATAAAAGTGAGTACTTATAGCTATATAGTGTGTACCGATGAATGAACTGGATAAACAATACACCCATGGGGTTGTGTGTAGGGAGGACGGGATGTACAGTACCTTGCTGAAGTATTCACCGCCTTGGTTTTTTTCCTATTTTGTTGCTTAACAACCTGGAATTAAAATTGATTTATTTTTGATTTGATGTAATGGATAGCCACTAGGTAATTCATTTGAGTTCATCGAAAGGCATGTCGGCGACTCCAAACCAATAAATAGTAAGTACAGGCGAATGAGTGGAGATATGGTATGTGCTGAATATAATATGTAAAGTGTAAAATATGCCATTACTTACAGTTGAATATGGCCAGGGTAAAATTACAATCAGATTAAAAACATATGTGGAGGTAAGGTTTGTCAGAATCAGAAACAATCCCAAGTTCCTGTACAGCTCCCGAGATAGAAGTCTGCAACAGAGAACCATCATCGTAAGTCCTATCGTTTACAAATGAAACAAATCAGCAAGTGAGTTAAGTGGAGAAGTACAAAGCCATCAGTATAGGTTTAAGTGTAAACTTTGTGTTGTTTTTTGATGTGGTGATTACAGTTAAGATGTTGTTTGTCTCTCTCTCTATTAGTAATCCTGCTCTGAAGACTCTTCTGTCTGTCGGAGGAACAGTCAATGGATTGAGCCCGTGAGTTCCTCCATGTCCTTTACACCCATTCAACTGAGAGGTCAGACACCTCCCTCTGCCTCTGTATCACAACAATGGAGGTTGATTAAATGGAGATCTGTCTTTATACATCCCACCAGATTCATCGCCGTGGTCGGCAGGCCCGAGGGCCGCGCAGCCTTCATCAGGTCGGCCATCAGTTACCTCCGCACCCATAACTTTGACGGGCTGAACTTGGCCTGGGAATATCCTGGACACAATGGCAGCCCACATCAGGACAAGGAGAGGTTCACTCTGCTGGTCACGGTTAGTCATACACTTACAGAAGACATGTCACGCTTATTTTCAGGTTCCTACTTGTATTTTGGGTTTCTACTAGAACATGTTTACATGCTTTGATGTTCATACCTGCTCAGATTGGTCAGTGTTCTCCGGTCATCAGCATCTGCGCCGTCTCCATCTTCACAGCGTCACTACAGTCGGGGACTCACTTATTGTGTTGATACACGGAGCTTAGCAGCACTTCTACCGCTGACTGTATCGTTGTGACATCACAAACCTCATGGAGGTCCTGACTGCTTGTTTAAAGGAACAGTTTCTGAATACAGACAGTGTACATTTCTCCGTTGATTAAGCCTTTTCAAACGTTCACAATATCTATATAGCATCTAGATATGCTTTATAATAAAAAAAACATCACTATCTACAATATGGGAACTTTAAGTATTACACAAATGAAAAGTTTGAGCTGATGGTGGAGCTAAATGACAAGTCAGGAACTCATCAAAGTGATAACAATAACCAACAATCCATTGATATGTCAATATCATGGCTGCGCTACGGGAAAAGTTATTGAGGTTCAGCAAAGTCAGACGGCTTCTTCCTCTGGAAAAACGGCATCTAATCCAATAGACCTCAACAAGCGGCCGACGGGTACTGCTGTCCATAGAGCCACGTCAGCAGCATGGCTACAATCATGGTACACATTGTGAACGTGTGTAGTCTCCCCTCTGGGCCAATCAGTAATAAATTAATCACTTTGTTTTTCCAGTAAGTATAATGTTACCTTTGAGCAAGACAACATTATTTTAAAATATAAATCCATTTAGTTACAGCTTTTGATACGAGGTGACAAACGATTAAAAAAAGACAAATCACACACTGAGTGACTGAACAAACAAAGTGCTGTGGGATGTCTCCATCAAAACCTGCGGTGTTGTAGTAGGAGATGGACAGAAACAATCAGATGTGGAGGACCTGAGCTCTTTTGGTTCATTCTACAGGAACTTTCCAAAGCCTTTGAGGACGACGCCAAGGACAACAGGAAGACTCAGCTGCTGCTGTCAGCCAACGTGGCTTCTTTCCTTCCCACCATCGACAGAGCCTACGAGGTCAATAAGATCGCAGAGTGAGTTTGATTTCAGTGGACTCAGTGTCTGTTTATGCTCAGAAGAGTGAGTATCTTTAGTTAGGTGGGAAGGAAGGTCACTTTAAAGCTGTTTCTCACCAGTGTGATAAGAAATGAGGTGCAGGAATTCAGAAAATTGGTATGGGAATGTTCTATTTTACTATGCGCACAGGGTCTGGTGCCAATTGTCTGCGTTGCCTTGTTCCATTTTTTTTCAAATATAAAAACGGTTTGCTATACCTTTCTCCCAGTCCTTAGTAGTTATCAGCTAACTAACCAGCTGTTGGCTGTAAACTTACTGCAACTTCTGCAAGTTTGCTGAAATCTAAGTTTGTCTGTTTATTTGTGTTTCCCTGCACGAATGTTCCGCAGGCGTTTGCTAGCTTTTTTTATATATATATATATATTTAAATTTCCGTGTACATTTTTTGGACGTAGATGCATGCTTGGTGTGAAACAGCTTTTACTGTTAAACTGAATGAATTGCATGTACTTTTTTACTACATCCTCCAACAATGGTGAAACTTCTCTGCTGATCTCAAATAAAACCGTTTAAAATCAACAGTT
This sequence comes from Anarrhichthys ocellatus, assembly GCF_004355925.1. Lineage (NCBI taxonomy): Eukaryota > Metazoa > Chordata > Actinopteri > Perciformes > Anarhichadidae > Anarrhichthys > Anarrhichthys ocellatus. Next base: position 681,741 of record NW_022280122.1, read on the forward strand.
CCCTTGACTTCATCAATGTCATGACCTATGACTACCATGGACACTGGGAGGCGGCTACTGGACACAACAGCCCACTGTACCGCAGCCCTGTGGACTCCGGCTCACACATTCATCACAACATCGTAAGACACACACAAAGACACACACAAGACGGACTTCTGCAAGACACACTATTTGACAGTATGTTGTGTTAGTTTGAGTGTTTATTTAGTGTTTATTAATTGTCCAAAATGCAGTTTAAGAGGTTTTATCTCACTGATGAGAACGACGTTTAGCAGTGCTACGCTAAATATGGTTTTCAGAAAGCCTTTTCCACTTAAAGCTGCATTAACAGATTTTTTTCTATCCAGCATGTGGATGTAAGCCCCTCCCCTTTTGGCTATTATTTGGTCTCCACAAATTCCTTCGACAGAAATCTGTTTTCCTCACTGCTTGACCTATAAACCTGAACTATGAGCTGAAAGCTGCAGAATTTATTCACAGTTGGATCGACAATACAGGCAAACATTTTACATTCCAGGGAGGCATCTGATCCAATGTCAATAATACTAAGTTTTATGCTGTCATATTTATCTCCTTTTTGTTAGAACTCTTCCATCTCTCACTGGCTGGCTCTGGGAGCACCAGCCGAGAAGCTGCTGCTGGGTTTCCCAACCTACGGCCGAACCTACCGCCTTACCACCGGTGCTACCGGCCTGGGAGCACCATCTAACGGTCCCGCAGACGCTGGACCCTACACTCGCACTGCCGGCTTCTGGGCCTACTATGAGGTACTGCACAGTCATTGTTCAGCTGACTTTGAAAAGCCTAAATACAGAACACGATAGGTATTGTGGTTATTGCTGCTTCATGACTCAACATCAACATGACTTGTAGTCATCTACATTTGATCAAGAAGAACATGGTGCTAAACAACTGAGCACCTAAACACATCCAAAATTTGAAATAATAAAATCAATGTGGGCGAGTGTGAAGCATTTCAGGGGACCTATTTGCAGAAAGGGAATATAATATTCATAACTATGTTTTCATTATATGATTGTACAATCACCTATAATTCTCTATTTTGCCATAAGACTAGGAATCGTGTGTTTGTTAGCTTATAGGCCTTCTAATTGTACAGAGGGAGCAGGTCCTCCTGAGTCCTCCATGTTGCATGTAGCTCACCGTTTCTTCTTTCTTTTGACCACCACTCATACGAGGCTTTTCATCTGGGTTAGAATGTTGTCCAAGACCCAGTTCAGAGTCTGCATTTCTCCTTTTCAAGTATTTCTTCATCGCTGTTCTACTCATTTAATTCTACTGTCTTATTAAATGAAGTAAATCATTATTGCGCTACCTACTGCCACCTACTGGCATGGAAGAGTATTTCATTACTCAGCCAGCCACTCTATGGCAGGCTCAGACGCTCAACAATGGCAAATTATTTGCAGCAACTAAATTGCAATCTGCAACCCCCCCACTAGATGCCACTAAATCATAAACACTGTCCCTTTAAGTGATTCTATCAGTAAAGATGGTAGGAGTATCTCCATCTCAAAGCCCCATGTTCGTGTCTGATCTAACTCTGCTTATGTTTATGTGTTATCAGATCTGTGACTTCGGCTCCAGTGCTACTGCTGAATGGATCCCTGAACAGGAGGTTCCTTACGCCACCTATGGAAGTTCCTGGGTGGGCTATGATGACCAGCGCAGCTATTCTTCCAAGGTAACCAAGAGCTCCACTATTATACTATATATTATATGGTCATTATAATGACACTGGACAAATTACCACTCACGTGATCTGTGATCAAATGTTCTAGTAAGGTTGGTGGAGGAGAGCAGTTCCCCTTTTTTCCATTCTAGGTCTACTTGATATCCCTGTAGCTGCTGTGTGATCCTTTTTGTCTCTGATGCGCTCGTCCTGTAGGTCCAGTTTATGACTGCCAACAACCTGGGAGGTGCTCATGTGTGGACTCTGGACATGGATGACTTTGGTGGATACTTCTGCTCGGCTGGACCTTATCCTCTCGTCAACCACCTCAGGATCTCAATGGGTAAATACTGTAGCTCAGCTAACTTACAAAGCTGTCTCCACTCACTGTGATGTCTTTTCACTCGAAAGGATTTTATTGTTTGCAATAGTAATTCTTAACAGTTCATACTGAGCCAAGAGTACATTTGAAGTAAAGTCTCAAGAACTTTATACAGATTTTTTACCTATTACACATTACTTAAGTGAAACAAGTACCTTTTCTTAGTTATTAAGCCAACTGGCCAATCTTTAAGAAGGTTAACTAATTAGAATTTACAGTGTACTATTTTTATCTAATCTATTGATCGATCAATAGCCCAATCCCAGAACCCTGAAACAATCAAAATTGCCTTTCAAGTTTTTAATAAAAATTTGTATTTCAGTTTTGGTGTAGTTCTTAGTCGGTTGTCAGAGAAGCTTGGTTTAGCCTTTATTCCATTTATGACGTTTTTTTCTCCATGTGTGAATATGCAGGTTTCGGCCCAAAGCCCACCACCACCCCAGCCCCCACCACCACCAGGGACCCCATTGCAGAATTCTGCCGTGGCCGCCCCAATGGCCTGTATGTGAACGAAGCTGATAAGAACACCTACTTCCAGTGCTTCCAGGGAAACACGTACCTGCACCGCTGCCAGCCCAACCTCATCTACTTTGACTCCTGCAAGTGCTGCAACTGGCCCTGAGCCACAGACTGAACTACGAGCACACACCAAGTCTATGAATGTCCAACACAGTGAATTATGTCTGAGTGTCAGTGTGCGCTGATTAACCTTGTGGCGCTGGGCTACAACAGGAACCAAAACTAACCAATAAGAAAATTGCTCTTTGCAGCTAGCTCACGGCTTTCTTCAACAAATTAAACAAAATCTACTGACACGATGAATCATGTGACTGGTTTCCTTTTTATTCTTGTGAAGTTTTAATTGCATGATTCAATAAATGTTATACTGCTTCGCTACATTAATCCTTAGTTTGATTACTCCAGTGTAAAGTGAAAGTTACACATCCATGATCAGTGTCCACTCCACAATTACACACGCCACTGTATTATATTCTTCTATATGTCTCTCCATAGACTTATGGGTGGATTATGAGTAAAGTGTCTGCGCTCGGATCAAAACCGAATAAAATCCATCATTGTGAAGGGCTATGTTGAGAAACCGACAGGCAATCATATTTGGAACTCTTATGCACATAAAAGTAATAAAGTATTCCACAAATATTTCATAAATATCTAATAATATTGTATGCCATAAAAAATGAATTATGTGTTATACAAAACAAATCATTGTATCGTATGCGGTTAAAAGGTTGTACTATAGTGTGCCATTGAAATAATACTATACATTTTTCAGAAATGCCATTAAAAATAATAATATACCATAGAAATGTCATAGCATAGAGTGCCAAAAAATAGTACGTAATAAAAAATGTCATAGTAAAGTATGCCATAAAAAAGTCATAAAAATGAATAGAATAGAAGGGAATAGAAAGATGTCATAAAACAAGTCATACCATAATATGCATACCATAAATATATGATATTTTATGTTTTAAAGATAATAAAAATCATAGTAAGGTATTCCATAAAGAATTACATAGCATAGTATCCTAAATGATGTTTTTCATAAAAATTGCCCTAAAAATGTCATAAAAATGTCAGTGTAGTATTCCATGAAAAATGATAATTTGGTGATATGTAGGGCTGCAATTTACGATTATTTCCATTATGGATTAATTTTCCTATTTCTTTTGAGATTATCGTTTGGTCTAAAAATAAATAATCAGAAAACAGTTAGAAGTTCAGTTAGACGTTCCCATCCCACTATATCCAAGTCCAAACCCAAATATATTCAGTTTAATATGAAATAAAACAATGAATGGCTTTTTAGCATGAACTATGACTTTAAAGTGACTGCGAGTAACTTTGAACTGTTTATGAAACAGTCTCAGTTTCATACTGATGCCTCTACGTGACCTGCATAAGTAAACGAGACCATCGGCGTGAAGATTGGCTATTTCTATATAGTTATTCTTAATAAGTGTCATGTGTGCCACTGGGTCGGATTCATCACAACCAGCCAAAGACTGAGCCAGATCAAGCTTGGCTTCCGCCTTCAACCTGCAGTCAGAGCTCCGGTGGGAGGTTCCTGGTAGGAGCAGCTCCTCCTTCAACTCATGCCAGGAGCAGAGAGGAGCCTCGCTGCTCTGCCAGTCCGCGCTGGGTGCACCTCCACCTAGAGCCGTATACTACTGGAGGGAACCAGAGGGAACAGAAGCAGTCGGGGCAGACTGTCAGACCCCACTGCATTAAAATAACTCTTTTAAAAATCAATTCAAAAGAAAGTTCCTGACAGTATACCTTTAATGATGATTAGATTATCAAAATAGCTGGTGCTTATTATTCTGCCGATTGACTAATGGACTAGTTGACTAATTATTGCAGATCTAAAAAAAAGTCAAAGTATGTCATATGATTGTCATAGTGTAGTATGTCATAAACATGTCATAACAATTCATTTTCGAAAGTGACAAATGAAAATGACAAATGTCATGAATGTCTAAATGAACTTTATTTATACAGCACTGTTCTTATCAGGGTTACTATGATTTTTTTTTTCTTTACCTTTTCATGACATATTTCACAATGACATTTTTTAACAACTTATAACATAATACAAATGAGATTTTCATGACTTTTTATGATTCTTTGGACATGCAATATCATCGTTATTTATGGTATACTACATTTTGACATTTTAGTACATGGGGTGCAGGCTCTATCAGGTGGGCGAGGGGGTGGGGGCCCTATATTGTCATTCTATATGAGAACTCTATGACTTTTCTATGACATTCATATTACTTTTATAGCATACTATACTATGACTTTCATGGTATTTTTTATGATATATGATAATATAAATTATATATGTATATATATATATATATATATAATATATAGACTATATTATCATTTTCTATGTGATATAATATACTATGACATTTTATGGCTATGACCTTATGACCTTTTCAAGGTATACTAAGCTATGAGTTTTTTTTATAGTTTTTTTATATATTATACTATAGCATTTTTTTGGCTATTACTTTTATATTACATTTTTTATGACATACTACACCGCGCAGTTTATATAACAATAAAATAATTGCAAAATGTTCAAAAACAAAATGACAAAAATATGCAGGATTTGGACAAAGCTGAAGACTCCTCCATAGTTCCCATTGACCTGTAAACACTAGTCCACCTGCAACCATCTAGTCTAATGATATATTCATCTGAGCATCCTCAACGGCTGTTCAGGAAGAAGCCGTAAACAGAGAAGTGTAAACATTTATGTAATCACAAACCTTCTTCTGTGGTGAAAACCTTTGGGCAAATCTTCTTGCTGCACTCACAGATTGGAAACTATATGTGTGCAAATCTTTTTCATTTGTTCACATGTCATGCACAGCTATATGTCTTTTGGGATTCAGAAATTAAATATATTTGTTCAGACATTTTTTAGACATTTTTTAGACATTTGAATACATTTGATCAGAATGAGTTCACATTCACAAGTTTGAATGTATTCATACACAATGTCTTTACACATTCAGATGTGGTGAAACAGACTTTTTACCCTATTTTGATTCCATACATTTCAATGCATTAGTGACTTCTATCTTGTCACTGCTGGACGTTGAACATAACACATGTATCACAGAGGTAACCACATTCTGTCATGATGAAGTATGTTCTCTGTGTGTTGTTTTCTTTAATATCTGCATTTCACTTCGTCCCTGTCTCACATCATGAGGCCAGGATATAAGAAAAATGAATACATTATTTTGCAGTTTGTCCGTTTAGTTGTTTTCTGCAAGGCCGTATTTTGTTAAATAATATATAAATATGTCTTTCATATCTGGTCACGCTCAAGTGAAAAGATAAGTGTATTATTTATATGTTTAAAAGAGAGCATATGAAACATTTCTTTGGTTTTCTTTTTGTTTTTTTTAAGAATGTTATTCAACTAACAGGGACATTAAATCGTAATCACAATGGAAACCACAATGTACCTTACATGATATGACTGGCACTCAGCAGGTGCATGTCTCTCTAAGAGCAGCTTTGATGCTGATATTTTAGCAGCTGACATGAATAAGCTTTGGCCATCTTAACTTGGTGAAAACTAAATCAAATGACAAAATAATAAAAATCAACATTTGTACGTTATGAATCTCTAGAAAACAACACTCTATTTCAGGGTTCTTCTTCAAACTTCGTTTCGGTGTTTCACTATGTGGAATCGCCTCGGCGTGACCAACTATGGAAGCTCCAATGACACCACGTCTGTCAGTGACAGACAGGTCGGCTGTGGGAGGGCCCCACGGGAGGGCCCCACGGGAGGGCCCCACCCCTACCTATTATTACAGCCGGCTGCCTCCTCGCAAATCATTCTCGCTTTCTTCCCGTGAAGAAACCATAGCTCCCTCAGCGCATCTAGGCTAGCTTGGATTGCTTCTCGACAGTTCACAGACGACCCGTTAGGAATCCGTCGCCGAACGCAGCTCCGGGCTTCAGTCGGGAGTGTGCTGAGTAAGTACTTCGGAGAAGTATAATTAAAACGTTACACAGAATATTTCGAGCAGTGTCCGCGTCAAGGCGATCTGTTCCCCGTCCATCTCGGGCAGGGACCCTCATCCTACGTGCATAGCTTGCATGGGTGATAAACACGCTCATGCAGCGCTGGCTGACCCCCAGGCATGTTTGCACTGTGCGTCAATGCCAGAGGAAATCCTGGAAAGGAGACTGAGAGTGGTGGTATCCAATAAGCAGGACCCGTGCCTGTCAGGAACCACCACGCAAGCCACCCATCTGCCGCGAGCTACTGCGAGCTGGGCGGACATGATGGAGGCTGAATGCAGGGAAATACCTCCACTTTTCGAGGGGCTCCTCGATGTGGAGCTGGGCTGTGAGGACGCAGAGGGCGATGCCAACTCTGACTTCCTCGAAATGGATGACACGGAGGAAGAGGATGATGACTCCACTTTTCCTCTCCAACAGCCCAGACCCCCTAGTGCATCCGACACTGTTTCCCCGATGGACAGCGACTTATACGAGGTCTGCAAAACGGGCCGCGTCCAAGTTGGGCATACTATGGCCAGCAGCCCCAGATGCTACAGGGGGGGAGAGAGACTTGTATGACGGTAAGAGGCTCCCACCAGCCCAGCCGCCGTCGAAAACAACTTCTGCCGGCAGTGCCTGTCTGTATGAAAGAAATGAGCAGGTACTGGTCCAGCCCGTTGAAGAGTAAGCTTCCCACGAGGGGCTACTCAAAGCTGGAAGTCGAGAGGAAGGAGAAACTGGGTCTGGCTGAGCCCCCAGCAGTGGAGCCTTCAGTGGCGTATCACTTCCACCCACACCGGCGCTCTCTCTCCGCTTCCTCAAACATCTCTCTGCCAAATAAAACAGATCGCCTCACCGCCTCCGTTTTTCAGAGAATGTATAAATATGCGGCACAGTCTGCATTTATGCTTTGACTCTGCTATCTGCATACCAGGCAGAAATCCTGGAGCAGATGGGTGGTCAGCTGGACACAGGGGCACCTAACCATTTGTCCCATACAAGTCAACATTTTCTTTTCAAATCTCGCTCTTCTTTTCTCTTTCAGTCGCCTCCACCTCGCCAATTCCGGCCTCACCAGTGACTCCAGTGCACAGGTCCTTCGTTCAGCGTGGGACTGGTAGGTGTCATGAAAGGACTGTTGCTCGCTGCCTTTTTTCCCCCTAAGTGCTCTTGTGTGTTGCGTGGCAGTTGAAGGACTGGGTCGCTGTTCGTCAGCATCACACAATTCCACAGTTGATGCCATCTGACTGGGGAAAAGTGGTGTGGAAAGGACCGTCCCTGGAGGTGCACTCCCCACCCCGGAGCCACCAAATATGTCATCCATTTGCTGTAAAAGGACACAAGATTCCATTAAAAATCATATGTACAAAGTGGTTATTTCACGTTTGTCTGCAGAGATACAACTATGTTACATAGGTAAATTATAGGTGGCAAAATACTGACCGGGGAAAATGGATGGAAGATTGATACCAAGAGTCCAACTAACATTTAAGATGTGTACACAGAGCAAGCACTTACCAAGTAGTATTCCCAGGATATATTGCTCTCTCCTGTTGCCCGAGATCGATCTTTGGCCCTTTTGTAAGTCGTCAGCAGGTTTCCCAGTTTTTTCCGAATTTTTTCGTTGGTGAATTTGTATCCTTTGCCTTTAAAGGCTTGTTCCAATTTTTTGTAAAATGATATTTTATTATGGTGGTACACGTTTTTGTAAGTCATTGTAAGCTTGAGTATCAAAAGTGTGGTCCGGTGTTTGAATTCTGTAAAAACATTAGAGTAATGTTAAAAAAATTCATATTTATTATAATCCATTACAAAAAGAAGACACAATACCTGTCAGGGATTCGTGACATTCTGGCTGCAAGGATGGCAACGGGCCCAAGCTGTCTGCAGAGGAGGACTGTGGTGGTTCCGGGTTTCTTTCAGTGGGGGAAGGACTTAATGTGGCTGCTGGCTGGGTCGGGGTCGGAGTTAAGGCAGGGGAAACTGTAGGCCTGGGCACAGGAGTGGGGTGAAGAATGAAAGTGGCTGCTGGCTGTGTCGGAGTTAAGGCAGGGGAAACTGTAGGCCTGGGCACAGGAGTGGGGCGAATGAAAGTGGCTGCTGGCTGGGTCGGGGTCGGAGTTAAGGCAGGGGAAACTGTAGGCCTGGGCACAGGAGTGGGGCAAAGCATGAAAGTGGCTGCTGGCTGGGTCAGAACCTGAGTTAAGATAGGGGAAACTGTAGGCCAGAGTGAAAATGTTTGAGGTTAATGAGGCTATAGGTGGCAACACTGTTTGGAATAAAAATCTGATGCATTGCCATTTGTGAGTTTACTGCAGCGAAAGATAGTCTAAACATTTAAAATAATTATCCCTGTGCATTCAATTATCATAAAAATTACATTATTTACCTTGATTGGGTCTTCCAGCTCTTATTTCCGCCATTACTTTCCTGGCAAACGTGGGATCTGGAAACAGATTTAAGGTAATGATGGCCATCCATCATTACCTTAAATCTGTTTAAGGTAATGATGGATGGCCATCATTACCTTGATAGTTAGCCCACGGACTACAGCCACCTCGCCCGGACCAGGGAAACCGGGGCACCCTCCCGGAGCCAGACCCAGGAGGGGAGCTCGTAGGCGAGCGTCTGGTGTCCGGGCCTTTGCCCATGGGGCCCGGTCGGGCTCAGCCCGAATAAACACCATGGAGCAGCCACCCTGTGGACCCACCACCCGCAGGGACAAGCATCGGGGTCGGGTGCTATGCAGACCGGGCGGCGGGTCGGGCGGGAGGCCCGGGCATGCCGATCGGCGGCGGCATAGACTAGCTCTAGGTACGTGGAATGTCACCTCGCTAGCGGGGAAAGAGCCGGAGCTGGTGCAGGAGGTGGAGCGATACCAGCTAGAAATAGTTGGACTCACCTCCACACACAGCGTTGGCTCTGGAACCAAGCTCCTGGAGAGGGGTTAGACTTTGTCCTTTTCCGGAGTTGCCCAGGGTGAGAGGCGCCGGGCGGGAGTGGGGATACTCACGAGCCCCCGGCTGAGCGCCGCTGTGTTGGAGTTCTCCCCGGAGAGCGAGAGGGTCGCCTCCATGCGCCTACGGGTTGCGGGGAGCAAGGCTCTGACTGTGGTTTGTGCTTATGCACCAAACAGCAGTTCAGAGTATCCGGCCTTCTTGGAGTTGGTGGGAGGGGTCCTGGAAAGGGCGCCGCCTACCGACTCCATAGTTCTCCTGGGGGACTTCAACGCTCACGTGGGCGATGACGGAGAAACCTGGCGGGGGGTGATTTGGAGGAACGGCTTGCCCGATCTGAACCCGAATGGTGTTTCGTTATTGGACTTCTGTGCTTGCCACGGTTTGGCCATAACGAACACTATGTTCGAACATAAGGTGGCTCATAAGTGTACCTGGTACCAGAACACCTTAGGCCAGAGATCAATGATCGACTTTGTAATCGTATCATTTGATCTGCGGCCGTATGTCTTGGACACTCGGGTGAAGAGAGGAGCAGAGCTGTCAACTGATCACCACCTGGTGGTGAGTTGGATCAGATGGCAGGGGAACCGGTTGGAAAGACCCGGCAAACCCAAACGTGTAGTGAGGGTGAACTGGGAACGTCTGGCGGAGGACCCTGTCCGGGAGGTCTTTAACTCCCACCTCCGGAAGAACTTCTCACACATCCCGAGGGAGGTTGGGGACACGGAATCCGAGTGGACCATGTTCAAAGCCTCTATTGTGGACGCGGCCGCTAGGAGCTGTGGCCGGAAGGTCATCGGTGCCTGTCGTGGCGGCAACCCGAGAACCCGGTGGTGGACACCGGAGGTGAGGGAAGCCGTCAAGCTGAAGAAGGAGACCTTCAAGGCCTGGTTGGCCCAGGGGTCTCCTGAAGCAGCTGACAGGTACCGGCAGGCCAGAAGGGCTGCAGCTGCGGTGGTCGCGAATGCTAAAACTCGGGCATGGGAGGAGTTCGGGGAGGCCATGGAGAAGGACTTTCGGTTGGCCTCAAGGAGGTTCTGGCAAACCATCCGACGGCTCAGGAAGGGAAAGCAGGGCTTACCCCAGGCTGTTCTCAGCAGGGGGGGGGAAACTGCTAACCCGGACGGAGGACATCGTCGGGCGGTGGAAAGAGCACTTTGAGGAACTCCTAAACCCGACCAACATGTCCTCTGCAGAGGAGGCAGCACCTGAGGACCTAGGGGGAGGCTCACCCATATCCCTGGCAGAGGTCGCTGAGGTAGTTAAAAAGCTCCTTGGTGGCAAGGCGCCGGGGGTGGATGAGATCCGCCCTGAGATGCTGAAGGCGCTGGACATAGTTGGGCTGTCCTGGCTGACACGCCTCTTCAATGTTGCATGGGGATCGGGATCAGTGCCCATGGAATGGCAGACCGGGGTGGTGGTTCCCATCTTCAAAAAGGGGGACCGGAGAGTGTGCTCGAATTACCGGGGTATCACACTACTCAGCCTCCCGGGGAAGGCTTATGCCAGGGTGCTGGAAAGGAGGCTCCGACCGCTTGTCGAACCTCAGATTCAAGAGGAGCAGTGCGGATTCCGTCCCGGCCGTGGAACAGTGGACCAGCTCTTTACCCTCGCAAGACTACTGGAGGGGTTCTGGGAGTTTGCCCAACCAGTCTACATGTGCTTTGTGGACTTGGAAAAGGCTTTCGACCGGGTCCCTCGGGGGGTCTTGTGGGGGGTGCTGCGGGAGTATGGGGTGCCGGACCCGTTACAACGGGCGATCCGGTCTCTGTACGACTGCAGTAGGAGCTGTGTCTGCATTCTCGGCAATAAGTCAGACACGTTCCCGGTGGGTGTTGGCCTCCGCCAGGGCTGCCCTTTGTCACCGGTCCTGTTCGTGATTTTCATGGACAGGATATCTAGGCGCAGCCTGGGGGCGGAGAACGTCAGTCTCGGGGGTCTCGGGATCGCTTCTCTGCTATTTGCAGATGATGTGGTCCTGTTAGCCTCCTCGGATCGTGACCTCCAGCATTCACTGGGGCGGTTTGCAGCCGAGTGAAGCGGCGGGGATGAGAGTTGCTCCCTCCAGGTGGGGACGGAGTGCCTACCTCAAGCGAAGGAGTTCAAGTATCTCGGGGTCTTGTTCACGAGTGAGGGTAAGATGGAGCGGGAGATCGACAGACGGATCGGTGCAGCTGCAGCAGTAAAGCAGGCGCTGCACCGGACCGTCTTGGTGGAGAGGGAGCTGAGCCGGAAGGCAAAGCTCTCAATTTACCACTCGGTCTACGTTCCTACCCTCACCTATGGTCACGAACTCTGGGTCGTGACCGAAAGGACAAGGTCGCGGCTACAAGCGGCCGAAATGAGTTTCCTCCGTAGGGTGGCCGGGCTCAGCCTTAGAGATAGGGTAAGGAGCTCGGTCATCAGGAGGGAGCTTGGAGTAGAGCCGCTACTCCTTCGCGTCGAAATGAGTCAGCTGAGGTGGTTCGGGTATCTAATTAGGATGCCTCCTGGACGCCTCCCACTGGAGGTTTTACAGGCACGTCCAACTGGGAAGAGACCCCGGGGAAGACCCAGAACACGCTGGAGAGATTACATCTCCCAGCTGGCCAGGGAACGCCTCGGGATCCCCCAGAATGAGCTGGAACATGTTGCCGGTGAGAGGGAGGTCTGGGTCGGCCTGCTTGACCTGCTGCCACCGCGACCCGACCCCGGATAAGCGGTGGAAAATGGATGGATGGATGGATGGCCATCCAAATGGACAAACAAATAACAAAGTTATAAAGGTATCACTTGTTTTTACTCACCAGTTGTCAGTCGATCTAGAGTTTGCCTGTCAATTTTTAACTCTACGGAGCCTTCACCATCCTTAAAGATAAGGGTAAGTTTGTCCATTGTTGCAGGTGTAACTGAGGTACTTTAGGTCCTTTATGTACCCAATTGCTTGACAAGAAATTACCACACCTGCTTGAAATGTAGCAGATCTACTGTGGGGGAGTCCATTACAATTGACAACAGATTGTGCCCATCACAGTGATTGCTGTTGTGTGTGTGTGTGTGTGTTGCTGATTTTCCAGATGATGTTGTGGAAGATATTTTATATCTCCAGTATATACATGTTAGAATTGATTGTGAGAACATTGTATGTAATATGATGAGCAGCTTATGAGCAGTCTCTACATAATGTATTAGTATATATTTCCATTTTGTTGTAAAATTACACACACACAATATTCACAGATGAGCTCTGTGTAAATTGTACACACTTTCGTTGAACAGGTGTTTGTGATCGAACCAGTAGAGTCAGCTCTTATCCAAAATAGAGATCTGTGTACTGCAATGACTGTGATCAAAACAAAGCAAAGAAACAGACTGTGCCTGGAGAAGAGCTTGATCACAGCAGTTGCCTCCCTGCCACCAAGACTGACAAAGATCCTCAGTGAAGCACAAGTTTCTCACTAAAATGTAAATGCAAAAGCACTCAGTCCAATACAACAATGCAATCTTCAGTGTTGACAGTTTATTAAATCAGACACTGATGGCACAAGCGCTGTGTATTTTTTTCAACCAAAAATGCTGGTTAGGGGGTACTTGGCTGAAATAATATTTCACAGGGGGTACATCATTGAGAAAAAAGGTTGAGAACCACTGTAATAGACAATAAATAACATACATTTAACAACAAATCATCTTAACGGGCATATGAGATGTTTATATTTTATATTTCATCAAAATCACAAATGTAACTAATGTATTTTCAAAATATGTTGAGGTCACACAAATGGGATTTTCCAAAAAAATAAATAGACTTTTAAAAGTGGTATTTTTATTTATTTAACTTATGGGGAGCAGTGCACATGACAGGTCAAAGGCCAAGGCTCGAACAGCCGACCTTGTGGTCATCAGCCAACCCTCTCAACCCAGTGAGCCACGGTCGCCCACCTTTTCCACTAAAGAAAATCTGAGAGCCAATCAGCTCTTTGATCCGAAGACAGCAAGAAGTTTCCCATCATGCCCTGGGGTCACGCAGTCAGTGGAGAGCAACTGCAGCGCCTGGCTCTAAAATCTGCGGCCACCCCGTTCTCGTGAGGTTATCGTTGCCCACATGATCATGACGTCAGCGCAAGTCCCATCATGCCCTGGGGTCACGCAGTCAGTGGAGAGCAATTCTGCATAGCCTGGCTCTAAAATCTGCGGCCGCCTCGCTCACGTGAGATCATCGTTACGCACTTTTCCATCACGTCGGAGCACGTCGGACGCAAATCTACCCAGCATGCATTGTGCGCCGATCGCCGGTGATCGATTCTGCGCATGCCTGGCTTAAGTCGAACGAGCCTAATATCACCAGCGTGCGTAGTCGCGCTCCGCCCGTGGGGGGACTCTACAGCTCTCACGTCAGGAGTTCCCCTGGGGATAGTGTCATCCAGGGTAACCTTGAAAAAGGATGCCTCCTTCTCAGGGTGGGGAGCAACCATGTTGGGCAGAACAGTGAATGGCACCTGGGACCCGAAGCAGGCTCAGACTCACGTAAACCCCTTGGAGCTCTGGGCAGTGTTTTATGCACTGAAGCATTTTCAAACATTTCTCCAAGGACGCCATGTCCTGGTGAAAACAGACAACACTACGGTGGTAGCATACATCAACCGCCAAGGTGGCACTCGCTCACTGCAGTTGCACAGGTTGGCTCAGAGGATAATTGTGTGGAGCAGCACCAGGCTCCTGTCCCTTCGAGCAACACATGTTCCGGGCGTTTTGAACAGAGGGGCAGATCTTCTGTCCCAGGGAAAGCCTCTCTACGGAGAGTGGACTCTCCACCCGCAGGTGGTGAAGCAAGTTTGGCAGAAATATGGCCAGGCAGACGTAGATCTCTTCGCATCGCAAGAAAACGCACTGTCCGCGGTTTTTCTCCTTGTCGGACATGAAGGCATGCACCCCTGGGGGTGGATGCGCTGGCCCACTCCTAGCCAAACGTGCTGCTCTATGCATTCCCCCCTCTCAGCCTGATCTCCCCCACTTTAACCAGGGTGAGAGAACAGGGCTTGTCACTAATCCTGATAGCCCCACGGTGGCTGTCCAAGCATTGGGTAGCAGAAATAATACAGCTTCTAGCGGACGAGCCGTGGCCACTCCCCATACGCAGGGACCTTCTGTCCCTGGCGGGTGGGGAGATCTACCACCCTCACCCAGACCGGATAGCTCTCTGGGCTTGGCCCATGAGAGGTGGAACTTGAACGCGGCAGGCCTGCCTGCACGGGTCATTGACACCATTCAGATGGCCAGAGCCGCATCCACTCGCTCTCTTTACAGTGGTAAATGGCGGGTCTTTGAGGAGTGGTGCCAGCTGAGGCACACCATTCCGTTTCAGTGTTCAGTGGTGGATCTGCTGGGTTTCTTGCAAGAATTAGTGGATAAGGGTAGAGCCTTTTCTACTATTAAAGTTTATTTAGCTGCTATCTCAGCCTGTCATGTAGGCTTTGGGGAGAAGCCTGTGGGGCAGCATCCTTTAGTATGTCGTTTCATGAAAGTTGCACGTCGTAAACTCCCCGTTTCCAGGCCACTGGTTCCTCTGTGGGATCTGTTGGTGGTGTTGGAGGCCCTTCTCAACCCTAACCCTTTCACTTCTCTCAACCCTAACCCTTTCACTTAAAACAGTGTTGCTCTTAGCTTTAACCACGGCAAAGTGTGTGAGTGACTTACATGCTTTATCCACTCGCCCTTCCTGCTTGCAGTTTGCTCCAGGGCAGACTAAGGTCTGTATGCGGCCCAACCCGGCTTTTGTGCCTAAGGTGGTGGAGCCGACCTACAGATGTCCCACGGTGGAGCTTTCAGCTTTTCACCCACCTCCATTCTCCTCAGAGGAGGAACAAAGGCTTAACACGTTATGCCCGGTATGAGCACTACATGTGTACGTGAGTAGATCGGCAGGTTTCAGGAAAGGGGATCAGCTGTTTGTGTCCTGGGCCTCTCCCCACAACGGCAAGCCACTGTCACGCCAGAGGCTGTCTCACTGGATTGTAGAGGCGATATCTCTAGCCTATAGTTGTAGGGGTTTGCAGCCCCCACAAGGTTTGAGGGCTCATTCCACTAGGGGTATGGCCACTTCATGGGCCCTGTTCAAGGGTGTTTCAGTGAAAGATATTTGCGCTGCAGCGAGCTGGGCGACGCCGCACACTTTTGTAAGGTTTTACAGGCTCGATGTCTCGGGGCCTTCCTTGGCACAGGCTGTGCTGGAGGCAAACGCGCCAGAGTCCCTGTGATAGTCATTACCAGGCTGACAATAATTGGCTTCGGGTAGGGTCACGCAATCTGGGAGTGGGCTATATCCCCATAGTGAAACACCGAAACAAAGTTTGAAAAAGAACTTTGGGTTACTTAACGTAAACCCTGGTTCTTTGATAACAGAGTGAGGTGTTTCACCGTCACAACCCTCCTTGCATTTACACGGAAAAGAAATCGGTCTAGAATGATTTGCGAGGATGCAGCCGGCTGTAATAATAGGTAGGGGCGGGGCCCTCCCACAGCCGACCTGCCTGTCACTGACAGACGTGGTGTCATTGGAGCTTCCATAGTTGGTCACGCCGAGGCATTTCCCCATAGTGAAACACCTCACTCTGTTATCAAAGAACCAGGGTTTACATTAAGTAACCCAACGGTCTTCAACGTTTTTCAGGCCAAGGACCCCCAAACTAATAGAGAGATGGAGCAGGGACCCCCGACTATATATATTGTATAAAATTGTGTTTTATATTAAATGGGCCTAGTACCATGTATAAACATACCTCTTTATTGTGCATTCAATACAAAGCTATTCAAATAATACACAGGTTCATATATTCATGTCTTTATTTTAAACATGTGCAAGGTACAGTGAGTAGGGTGGCCGTGCCACTGCCATTTATAAACATACCTTGTCAGCTGATACCAATGCCAATATCAACATTGTCTGTCAATTGCATGATAATCATGCATATAAGCTATTCAGATGGATGTTTTCATTTTAAACATAGATGTGGAAACCAAAATGAGTGATGGCCTATTAGTGCCACTGCCATGCATAAACATACCTGTTATCTTGCATACAATACTGAACTATTAAATGAATGGACAGATTCATGTTTGGGAAAAAAAAAAAAAGATTTTTTTCTTTTTTTTTTAAATTGTCTAATCAACCAAACATTTCACGGACCCCCTGCAGTACCTCCGTGGGGCCGCGGCCCCTCTGTTGAAGACCTCTGCTCTATTTGATACACATGAATCTAAAACTTCACAGTGGTTGAATTATTATCATCATTACTGACTCGGATAGCTATGGACATCTCTGTAGCTCAACCAGTGTTGGACAAATTCGGCCTAAAAAGTTTGAAAACTACAGATTCAACTGATATTGAATTGAATTGAACTACAGATTCAACTGATATTGAATTTAATTGAACTACAGATTCAACTGATGTTGAATTTAATTGAACTACAGATTGAACTGATATTGAATTGAATTGAACTACAGATTGAACTGATATTGAATTGAATTGAACTACAGATTCAACTGATAATGAATTTAATTGAACTACAGATTCAACTGATGTTGAATTTAATTGAACTACAGTTTCAACTGATATTGAATTTAATTAAACTACAGATTCAACTGATATTGAATTGAAAACATGAATACAGAACTGATTAGAAGACATCAAAAGAAGATGCCTTCTTGAGTTCTACAAAGAAGTTGGATGATGACGGAGATCAACGCTCATTCTAATGATTCATGTTGGCAAAAAAAAGTTGCTTGGCGAACTCCAGAAATAACAAGTGAAGATATTGAGGGTGCTTCACAAATACTAGACTTTCGTGGAAGGTTTCATAGAAATATATGTCATATCTTCTTCAATGGTCTTGGATGATGATGATACAAGCACTGTTATTGATATGCTTTTATGAATTAATTAAATGAACCTTGAGATTTCCATTCCATGTGATCTGGAATTTTGCTCTTTGACCGTGAAATCATTTACACAGTGGCCGTGGGTGAGACTCATCACATCAGCCCACCACCAAAACCCACATTGGTGGACAGGCCAAAGTAAATGTATCATCAGGATAGTTTCTAGGAATAGAACTTTGTTCTTGGAAGGCAATGCTTCATGTCTGACTGTTGGTGAATCTTCATCCTGAGGTCCACAGTATTGAACCAAAGGATGTCACATAAGTGTTGCTATGGCGAGGCCTTTTAACATTTAATAGCTACATTGGCTGCACAGACTGGTGGCTCTGCCATTAATGTGGAAAAATAGGCTGCAAATCTAAGAGTTTAAATTTGGAGTTGAAGAGAAAACAATGAATGTTGGTCCTGACCACAAGCAACAAGAATAATAATGATGATAATAATCTTATTTATTTATAAAGCACTCATCACAACCTGTGTTGCACAATGCTTAGTAGTCAGTAGTTTCTGACTTTCAAACATTACAAAGGAAAACATGAACAAGGAGCAGTTACAGCTGTAGTTTAGATAAGTGTTTATGAGGCTGTGATAAGATGTCTGATCAAAGATGTCTTCTCTCCTGGAAAATACAAAACCATGTCAAATAGAGTCCAACGTCACAGCCAACAAAGGCAAATAAGAGTTGTATAACTATGTTATCAATAAAAACATTAATCATTTACTTGTGCTCCAGTGTTTTATCAGATATGCAGCAATATTCACTAATAATTAGGCTTGTTAATGGTTGTGTTCAATGTACTTCAGCTTTTTATTACAAAAGAGATATAAAGTAATCTAGATGTTAGCTCCAAACCTTACACAGCCACGTTGTGTCCAATGGAATGATATGCATAGATCACGCTTAACATGCCATGATGTGGTCTGCATAACATATATTTTCTGATGAAACCACACTGATGCCATGTACCAGCCCAGCCTCAAATGATTCTGTATTCATCTATGACACATATGTTCCAGTTGCAGTCTCTGCTAATGCTCATAATCTACTGCATCAGCTCTTAGAGACCATCAGTGAAGAAGTAAAGCATGCACAGCAGACAGCATGACTTACTCGATGTGAGGCCACAATGTCCTTGGACAAGTTAAAGACATTGTTGAGCTGTGTTCCCATGGTAACACCTGCTGACAAATGACTGAAACATAAAAACACAGCTGTGTTCAGGAGACCACAGTAACACACTACAAATATACTTATTTTCTGTTTTTGTTTTGCTGCTTTGAATATTCCGGGTAAAAGCTTTCATGTCATGACCTGAATTGAGTCATATCTTTCAGAGAAATAGGTTGTTTTCAAGCCGTTTCTGCCATATAATAAAGCTTATCACCATATGTCAGTTCAGGCCTGATGCTACTTATCTTATCCCCTTCTGTACGTACATAAGAAACTCATCATTATTGCCCACCTCCCCTTCATGGTGTGTGAGGAGGATTGGTATCCTACTCCTCATGTATATAAGAAGATTGAAACCTCAGACACATTAGTTCCTTCTGAGGTCCTAAGGTAAGCTTGCACTTGGAATTCAGCAGTTTAGTGTGACTCAGTTTTCAGGCAAATGTATACACAGTGCTTCCTGTAAGTTGGGGAAAAGTGCTGCAGTTGTTTTTAGGGCTGTAATAGTATCATCCAGAGATGGTTACACCTGCAACATGGGGTTCACAGGGAAAGAGCACGGAAAGTCTGCACGCTGAAGCTCAATCTAAGACATTTCTTTGCTGAAGTTGTTTATTAAGAGAATGGTACATGTGCAATTCATGACATTACTGCTATTCTGACTTTCTGAAACAATGTGAAATGAGTTACATTTATATATACAAACTTGGGGGTAACTAATACATAATTGACTGATATTGTTTGACTCAGACAAGAAACTATGATAGTTCACATTGGTGGAGATACTGTGCACCAGCCCAAAAACGTTTACAGGTCATATGCTTCAAAATACTAATTGTCAAATTGTACATTTTGTACAATTCCAAAGAATATGCAATCATATTGTATTCATTTTTTTTGTATTTGTGTTTTCCTTCTGTTTATTTATTCTAGAAAAAAAGAAGTTTAAGTTGTGAGCTTTGAAAATCAAGATGACTAAACTGACTATTCTAGCAGGGAAACAGTCATCATTCCTCAGTGCTTTACATCATCTTGATCACATGATAAATTAAATTTAATATATGCAATTTATTCTCAAATGTGTACCTCTCTTTAGGCTTGTGCCTGGTGATGTGCCAGCTGTGTAAGTTACACTTCTAAGTAAAACTTATGTCATGGTCGTACAACTATTTGAAGTTTGTATTGACAAACTTCAAAGTGTAGATGTATGTGTGTCTTAAAATAATAGAGGTTACCTGCAATACTGACAACTGATTTGCTTTCCCTGATCTTCATCAACTGCCTCCCAGATGGTGTGCTATTTTACCAACTGGTCCCAGTACAGACCTGGGACTGGCAAATACATGCCCCAAGATGTGGATCTTTTCCTGTGCACCCATCTGATTTATGCTTTCTCCATCATCAGCAACAAAAACGAGTTGGTTACCTATGAATGGAATGACGAGACCCTGTACAAGACCTTCAAGGCCTGAAGAGCAAGTAAGAACTTGTCTTTCAATGGTATTAAATAATCTCCCCAGCGGTTGCAGCTTGAGTTTTAATCTGTGTGTGAATGACCAAAATTGAAATGTGAAATTAAAAAATCCCAGTTTAGATATACTGTATATACAAACACTGAATATGATAAACAGGCTTTTTCAACTCAATTATTCTGCAATAAACAAATCATACCAAACCACGTGTATGTTATAAAGGAACCCCAGTCTGAAGACCTTACTGGCTGTTGGTGGATGGAACTTTGGCTCAACTCAGTGAGTGTTTCTACTTTGTTTATCAAATGTGTGCTCCTTTAAAAATATCCCAAACAAGAAATAGATTTAGACAGAAATAGAAGCATGAAATATGTCAAACTCAAAATCAAAAGCTCTAATGCATGTCAGTATAAGTCCTATTTAGTGTGAAACAAATTTCCTCAGGTTCTCCATCATGGTGTCCACACCTGCCAACAGTCAAACCTTCATCCAGTCCTCCATCAAATTCCTGAGAACTCATGGATTTGATGGTCTGGATCTGGACTGGGAGCACCCTGGATCTCATGGGAGTCCCCCAGTGGACAAGATGAGGTTCAGTCTGCTCTGCAAGGTGGGTCAGGAAGTCATGAGCCATGGGGATCATATTTATATATTACATTGATAACACTATATTTTAAAAAGTAATTCATTGTCTTTACTTGCAAGAACTTGTTGAAGCCTACGCAGCTGAGGCCAAGTCCACCAGCAATCCTCAGCTCATGGTAACTGCTGCAGTGTCTGCTGGAAAGGGAACCATCGATGCTGGATATGAGATTGCTGAGATTGCCAAGTACTGCAGATTTTTAAAAAAATGCTATTATATTAAATTAATCACTGTTTGTGATGATAGTAGTCTTAATCAGTATTTTATATGCATTCCAGGCATCTGGACTTCATCAATGTGATGACCTATGACTTCCATGGGGCTTGGGAGCAGTTCACTGGTCACAACAGCCCACTGTACCGCGGCTCACATGACACTGGTGACCTCATCTACTTCAACACTGTAAGGGTTCATTCACATGTTGCATATTTGCACCCTCAAATCCATTGTTGTCAATGTAGACGTGCAGGAGGCGTGACGCCGTAATGCTGCGCAAGCGTTCCCAATTGCCTATTCTTCAGGGTGCATCGGCTGCAACCCGAGACAAATAGTTCAACTTCTGAACACTGCAGTTAGCACCTCATGTCATGTGATGAGAAACAAGCAATCACTGTGAGGGATTTACAGTGCAGGAAATACATTTATCTTTGTTTTGACTTAACTTCTTCATCATCATCATCCCCTCTGCCAATTTTACATATAAACGTGTTTACTAATTTTGGGCAGTACCAATGGGCTACAACTACAACTGAGCTTTTTTAAGTCTGTGACTAATATAGGATCCAGCACTTGTTAGGCATGACACTTAAGGGGGACTAGAAGGATATCTCGGCCTCTGCTGCTTCATCTCTCACAAGCCCCCAACATTATGGAAGTGCAATAACAAATCCCGAGAATAACATTTTGATTCCTGACATGCACTGTCAGTTGCTACTGTATGCATGAACAAATCCACGTCATTCATATCCTTCCATTTTCATTTAGGACTATGCCATGAAGTACTGGAGAGACAACGGCACCCCAGTGGAGAAGCTGATGTTGGGATTTGCTGCTTATGGTCGTACCTTCCATCTGACATCATCCAGCACTGGCGTTGGAGCCCCAGCTAGCGGTGCTGCATCAGCCGGCCCATTCACACATCAAGCTGGATTCTGGTCCTACTATGAGGTAGAGTATGAACTATATGAAATTCATTATTTCATGAGTAGAATGGATGGACCATGAAACAATCCAATGGCATTGTTTATTCTGGTCTTTCAGGTCTGCACCTTTCTGAAGGGTACCACCATTCAGTGGATTGAGGACCAGAAGGTTCCCTATGCCAGCAAGAACAATGAGTGGGTGGGATTTGACACCAGGGAGAGCTATGAGATCAAGGTAGGTAGCACATCAATACACAGGGATTACATATTTAGGGTTGGTGTGCAGGGTGGTATTCAAGAGATGGATTCATTCTTCATTATCTTTTGGTTGACTCATCTTCTTGTTCAATCCTCAGGTCCAGTACATGAAGGATATGAAGTACGGCGGTGCCTTTGTGTGGGCCTTGGATCTGGATGACTTTAAAGGAGAGTTCTGTGGACAGGGAAGCCATCCTCTGCTGTCCCATCTGCGTAAACTCATCGATGTTGGTAAGAAAAGAATAATGAAGTTATCATGTGCAGCGTAAAGGTCTTTGGAAGGTTTTTGGGAAACACAGTGGTTCCATTTATACATGCCATATTCTAACAAAATTGACCTTTTGGTTTAATGTTGTCTTTTTGTGCCTTCCACTTGTCACAGAGATGCCTCCACTTCCATTAACCACAACCAAGAAACCTAGTGTTACTACTACAGCATCAGCCACTACCACAACCTCCAAACCTGCTGTTACCACTGCGGCACCAACCTCCACAGCAACCCCCAAACCCAGTGGTACCACCAATGCTCCATCCACCAAGACAACTGTCCCTATCCCAGGACGGGGCTTCTGCAAAGACAAGGCCGACGGCATGTACAACAACCCAGCTGACAACGCCAACTTCTACATGTGTGCGGGAGGCCAAACCTTTCTGAGCACATGTGCAAATGGTACCATCTTTGATGACAGCTGCAAGTGTTGTTCGTGGCCCTAAGTGTTCCCTTGTGTAAGACTGTCACTGACTTATATCTGAGTACTGACTCTACAAGTTGAAGGCCTCTGAGAAAGATCTGTTCTTGTGCTTTTTGACTCTAAAACGCTGCAACATTGTAATGTTTAGAACAGGGGTCTTCAGCGTTTTTCAGGCCAAGGACCCCCAAACTGATAGAGAGATGGAGCAGGGACCCCCGACTATATATATTGTATAAAATTGTATTTTATATTAAACTGGGCCTAGTACCATGTATAAACATACCTTGTTATTGTGCATTCAATACTAAGCTATTCAAATCACAAATACACAGGTTCATATATTCATATTTTTATTTTTTAAACATGTGCAAGGCACAGTGAGTAGGGTGGCCGTGCCACTGCCATTCATAAACATACCTTGTCAGCTGATACCAATGCCAATATCAACATTGTCTGCCAATTGCACGATAATCATGCATACAAGCTATTCAAAGTGACGTTTTTATTTCAAACATAAATGTGGAAACGAAAATGAGTGATGGCCTATTAGTGCCACTGCCATGAATAAAGATACCTGTTATCTTGCATACAATACTGAACTATTAAAATAATGGACAGATTCATGATTGGGGAAAAAAAAAAAATTTAAAAATTGTCTAATCAACCAAAAATTTCGCAGACCCCCTGCAGTACCTCCGCAGACCCCCCTGCTTTTACCAGTTGTTTATTCTGGTAAAAGCAGAATGCTCCCACAGCCAACTTTGTGGTAACAAGTACACCGCAGACAAATCTTATGAAGCTCCAATCAAGCCAACATCACAGATAATGTGCTGTGAGCAAACTGGAGTTATTAGATGATGGGTTTTGTTTTGTATCACATGATATTAATCATATTAAAGGTACACTGATCATGAACATGGGGTTTTTAAAACAGTAATTTGATCAATATTTTACTTTAACATAAATTGGAATTTAGGATTTTGTTGGGTTGGTCAAATTTGACAAAATCTAACAAAAGGATAATTTGGTACAAACCCAGAGACGCTCATAAACACACAAACAATAATCTTAAGGCAGCTGTATATGCCTTTACAACACTGCAGTACTAATTAGTGCAAACATAAGCTGTAAATGTCATCCAAGCACTTACAACGTATTACATCATGAACTATATTCAGACTTAAATTTGTAGGTCACTGTACACTTCCACATACCATAAGCTCATATAGACAGGTTCAAATGAAGCACTAATTATGAATGGATACTTTTAAACAATAAATCAACATCTCTGCAGAATTCCACCATCACATAGAAGAGATGGCATGGACTAGCTTGCCTCCAAAACTGCAAATATTCATTCACCATGAAATAGTCATAGTGCAGAATTGTGCCATTGAGCTTAAAGGCTGATGCATGACATATTTGTACAATAGCACAATATCAGTCACAGAGGGAAATTTTCATTACAGTTACATCGCTTATATTTCTGCCCGAGGACCTTTGCATTTATTCTCAGGCAAGTGATAGGGGTGTGTCAGCACAAACACCTCAGTATCTATCGGGCACCGCATGGTGTTTGTGCCAAATGAGATGGAGACAGTATATCTCTCAATGCCTGCCAGAATGTTACCTCGTAATTTGGCTTTACTCATGACTGTATCACACATGCCCTTTGGCACGTGGAACTAGAAGTAGGGAGCAATAAAAACATGCTCAGGTCAGCCCTGTTTTTGCTATGTGGAGTTGGTTACTTCAAAAGAGTATTTTACCACTTCACCAATTGCTTTCAGTGAATAATCCACTAAGGTTTAAGATTACTCTTTGAAGGAGAATGCAAAGGCGCTCAGTATATACAGTATGAGAGAAGAATGTGAAGAATGCTAGGATAGTTGGCTATGGAAAGAAGAACATTATGGACACACCCAAATAGAAATCCCATTTTCTTTCTGGGCATTGCAATTACTGAAAATCCTCCATATCAAGGCTTTGGTGTAGTTTGCTTGCAACATGTACTGTTCAATACAATTCAGTTCAATTTATTTTGTATAGCCCAAAATCACAAATAAAAAATTTGCCTCAGAGGGCTTTACAATCTTTACACATAAGACATCCTCTGACCCGGGACCCTCACATCGGTACAGGAAAAACTCCCCCAAAAAAACCTTTAACGGGGAGAAAAAAAGGAAAAAACCTTAAGGAAAGCAACAGAGGGTTCTATTGCAGAAGTGTGATAGATGTCATGTGTACAGAATGAACAACATAACAGAGTTACAACACATTCAATGCATATGACTTGGATGAGTTGGAAAAGAGAAAAGTTGGAAGCTGCATGCAGTTGCTACTGTAGGTGAATGGAAAGAAGGTGCTTACAATAACTAACTGCATACCCACCCAGAGGGTAAGACGCCTACCATCAGCTTTATGCAGCAGCACCTGGTGTTGCTGTAGCTGCATGGCAGTAGACTGTACACACCACCATAGCAAGAGCTAGTCAGTCTGAGAGAGATAGCTCTCTGGTTCAGAAGACTCATTTCAATCTAGTGGGAAAGAAGTCCCAGTGATACTGTTGTCATATGCCTGTTCATATGCTGTATCCTAGAATAATGATATGACGTGGTGATAACCATCCATCTATTTAGCATCAGTTGCCCTTATTGTCTGTTGAGCACTCACCTTAAAGAATGAGCTGGGTTCACAGGAGCCATGTGGACCAACTAAACAATCACACCTTTCTTAGTTTGTGTGATTGCGTTGTACTCAAGGTGGGAATTTTACTCCATCATTTTGCTTTGTTCACACAATATTTGTGTTATGACTAGCACAGCTTCTCGAAGTGAGAATTTATAGCTTTTATGTTTATATTATGTTCTATGTTAATTAGAAAAGTAACTGCTTCATTACTAGCTGCTGCTTTTTTGTGGAGTTTAACTAAAATGTTGTTTACATTCAGTGTTTCTCACCAAAACAGTGTTTGTATCGTGGACATTTCAAAGCCGATTATTTAAGTATATTTACATGTTTAATGGCCTGCACTCTTTTTCTTCTTCGTTGGTGCATTGCAGCAAATCTTGGTGTGATACTGCTACCTGTAGTGGAATAGTGTGACACTACTGGTAATGCTGTGTGTGGTGCAAGCAGCAACTTCCGCGTTTGAAAAATAAAGCCAATGTGGAAGTTCCCAAAACACCGCAGTTCCTCAGTTTTGTTATCTATAGCTAATTTTCCCTTTCATGACAACTGTACAAGCGGTGAATTTATGTACAAGTCACACGCTTAAAGGAAAAGTGTGCAGCATTCAGTGGGATCTATTTGCAGAAATGGAACACATTATTATTAACAATTCTGAAAATAAGTGTTGTTGTGTTTCCGTAAGCTTGGAATGAGTCATTTATATCTACAGACCGGCATGTTTCTACAGTAGCCTAGAAACACTGGCTGTAGATAGGGCCATTCAAGTGTTCACGTTTTTACATCAGCCACTGTAGTTCTTTTACACGCTGGGCACAAGGGAGAAGTTTTCACTGCTTGCAATCCGCAACCTCAGACAAAGCAGGGAGCTATGGGCACTGACAATTTTGGATGACAATTTCTCATAACTATGTTATTAAATATACTAGACTAAATTATTAATGGGGTACAGTTCAAGTCATTTTGTCAAATTTGTAGATTAATCAGTAATAAAATGTAGTTGCCCCAATAACATACAAAACAAAAACAACACAATGTCTCTTTTGTTTTATTATTTAATTTGTCAAAACATATTACATTTCAACATTGTGGTACATAATTTCTATTTGAATTCATTATTTTACAATCACGAGAGATGTTACTAGTTTGTCACCAGCTGCCATACTTAATATCGTTGTGGTTTGAAGATTACACCTCCTATATGTTTCACACCACTATCACACCACTACCACACCACTACACTATCACACCACTATCACAGCACTCTGTGTCTCAGAATGCCCCGGCCAGCTGCACACTTATCTCCAAGTGAATGTGTAAAAACAAGCTGCCAGCAGTGGAACATCTTGATGGTCAACGGTCATTGTGTCCAACAAAGGAACGAGATAAATGAATCAAAGGTGTTAATCTGGGAACAAGAGTTGCAACCTCTATTCATTTATTAAATATTGCATTTGTTTTTATTATTGTTATTATTGTGCATTCAGTCAAAACATATTAAGTGTCACATAGTGAGTATTCTTTAAATTTCACTTAACTTTCTCTTGTCCAGTTTCATTTCAAATGTGACAAATGTAACACTAGTTGCAGCCTATACTAGACTATAAATATATACACACAAATAATACACTTTACGCAGGCTGTGCATGTTATTCACTAGTCCACTAGTGTAAATGTAAGAAGACAATGTAGCCCAAATTCATCATATTACTGGTTGTCAGAGCAACGCTGAAAATCAAACCTAGGTATTTAATTTCAATAATATGAAACTGGAACCAGCTGATGTTTGCAGGCTGAATAAACTACGACTTGATTTTTAATGATCAAATATGAATTATCAGTTGACTGAATGTAATTAATTATAATTGATTTAAAAGTGACGTTTTAACTTCTAGAAACAATGAGACGTTTATCCAAACAAGATGACATGGCATTTTGGCTTCTATTTACAGACCTAAATTACAACCAGTTCATGTGTTGAATGCATGCTGTCAACAGAGTGCTGCACTCAGTAAATTATTATCTACATATCCTACGGTTCAGACTTCGCAGGATCTTATCAAAACATGTTCTAATAATCACAACATTTATTACCCCAATGTATCAAAGGCTGCTACACCTCCTTTCTCTGTGCACAATCGACTGTATAAAAGGCCAAACTCTGCTGCTGTTATTTGGGTCTCTCATCACCAAGGTGAGTTTACAAGGTAAAACAATGCCTCTAAGTTCTTATTTTGAACCGTGATCATCTTGAGAATGGTTGCTTTCTGCTGTTGTTTCTATCATCATTGGTTCACCCTGGTTCACTTTGTGTCTGCTAGTATTCCAGTGTCGTGAGAAGTGAATTGAAGATGACCAGGCTCACACTTCTAGCAGGTATTTATCTACATTTGGTGCTGTATTAGTCTTCACTAACAGAATGGACAAACCAAAGATTCATTCATGTTTTAATATTTTTACGTTTTCATGTGGCCGCTGTTGTATTCCTATACGCTTGGCACACGAGAGAAGGTTCTCTTTGGTTGTGTCACAGCTACATTCCACCAGATCCCACACACTCGACCTTTAATATATTTAGGTTGATGCTTTTCTTTGTCTAACCATTTCTTTTCTATATTCTTTAGGCTTATGTCTGGTGATATGCCAGCTGGGTAAGTCGTAATACTTTTTGATCAACTGGCAACATTTGATCTGGATTTTCACTTGAAATGACTGGACTCAATGCTTCTTTAATGTTCCTTTATTCCAACACAGGATCTGCCACCCAGATGGTATGTTACTTCACCAACTGGTCCCAGTACAGACCTGGTGAGGGGAAGTACATGCCACAAGATGTGGACCCCTTCCTGTGCACCACCCTGATCTACGCCTTTTCCATCATCAACAGTAACAACCAGCTGATTACCTACGAGTGGAATGATGACATCCTCTACAAGTCTTTCAATGGCCTCAAGACCAAGTAAGTGGCAATAGTTGAGATAGATCAGAGGTCAGGCTAAGCTAGCAGAGGTTCAGTGCCTTGCACAAGAGGCCCTCAGCAGGGTAATGCTTGCTAAAATTGTGACTTTGCTTAAACAATGACTCAAGGCCAGAGATGTTCCCTACTGTAAAATGTAAACACACTACTGAATTCTGAAATGACCTACCCTCTGTGCTGTTTCCAGAAATCCTCATCTGAAGACTCTGCTGGCTGTTGGTGGATGGAACTTTGGTTCAAGACAGTGAGTAACATTTCAAATCACACAATGTATCACATGCTTACACATAACCACTACATTCTTGAAACATCCTGAAAGTCCAATGAAGTCTTAACTGTCACAAAATGAAGGTAAGATATAGCCTAAGTATAGTTGTATAGTTTTTGTTTTCTTTGTTGTTGTTATCTTTAACATACAGCAGTTAGCCACTTGCAGTAATAGTTTCTACTTGCATAACCGTATGTTTAGAACAAATCAACAATAGACAGCTAACCAGATAGTGTGGTCTTCTAGCTTTGATGCTCATATATAAAACCTCAAATATTTTAACAACAAAACACATTTCCAATTAACACAATCTCAAATATTAATCATGCTTGCCTTTAAAACTGTGGTCAGGTGTTTTTCCCAAAAGCTAAGGGCTGCTAAAGGCCAAAGGCCTTCTATAGCAAAAAGGGATTTGGATCGTACCAAGTATGAAAACAGAGCATAATCTTCCCTGCAGGTTCTCCATCATGGTGTCCTCTCCAGCCAATCGTCAAACGTTCATCCAGTCCTCCATTAAATTCCTGAGGACTCATGGATTTGATGGTCTGGATCTGGACTGGGAGTACCCTGGTGCTCGTGGAAGTCCTCCAGAGGACAAACAGCGGTTCACTCTGCTCTGCAGGGTGGGTACTCCTGCTTGAGTTTCTAGCTGCAATTCACAGCTACTTTTCTGTGGTTTTCACCAAGACTGTACAATAAATCACCTCTGGCCAGATCATCCTTCAAATGACTACAACACCGCTACACGGTTGTTGCTGCTGTTGGCGATCTTTTGCACTACTGTTTAGTTTAGTTTTCCTACTTAGTTAATTTAATACCATTCTATTTTATTGTATATACTGTGTATTTTTCTGCATTTTTTATTACTTTATGTTCTTTAAATTAATAGGTTCTGCTCTGTTATTTTATTTTATGGTATATATTGTGCATTTTCCATACTTAATATTTTTATTTTACTCTGTAACTTTGTTTGCTGCTGCTACAGACAAATTTCCCCCTGGTTATGAATAAAGTATATATCTATCTATCTATCTAAGTTGACTTCTTTCTTACTTCCTCTTTGGTCTTTATTTGCAGGAGCTTGTTGTTGCCTACGCAGCTGAGGCCAAGTCCACCGGCAATCCTCAGCTCATGGTAACTGCTGCAGTGTCTGCTGGAAAGGGAACCATCGATGCTGGATATGAGATTGCTGAGATTGCAAAGTGAGTGTGCCTCTTAAGAGAGAGAAACTGGGAGTTCTACAACACTTTCTTTAAATAAATATTTCCTTTTTCCCCTATCTTCAGGGAACTGGAATTCATCAATGTGATGACCTACGACTTTCATGGAACTTGGGAGCGGTTCACTGGACACAACAGTCCACTGTTCCGTGGATCCGAGGACTTTGGTGATCTCGTCTACTTTAACACCGTAAGTTGACATTGGTAACTGGAGATGAATGAACTTACGGGTACCTACCCCTTGGTTTTACTTCAGCTCTTCCATCAACTTTTGTAGGACTATGCCATGAAGTACTGGAGAGACAAAGGCACCCCAGTGGAGAAGCTCAGAATGGGATTTGCTGCTTATGGTCGTACCTTCCGTCTGACATCATCCAGCACTGGAGTTGGAGCCCCAGCTAGCGGTCCTGCATCAGCCGGACCATTCACACGTGAAGCTGGATTCTGGTCCTACTATGAGGTAGAGTTTAGATAGCGCTTTATATGGTCTACAGTATATCAGTTACAGTGCCATTTAATGGCCTGCTTGAAAGACAAAGTACAAATTAAATGTAAAGATACACAAACCTCATGATGTCTATGGTCTAGATCTGTGGATTCATGAAAGGCACCACTCTTCGGTGGATTGAGGACCAGAAGGTTCCCTATGCCACCAAGAACAGTGAGTGGGTGGGATTTGACACCAAGGAGAGCTATGAGACCAAGGTAGGTGGCATATCAGCTGTAGAATTGAACATATTCATAGCAAATCCAAAGCATTTACACCAGTTTATTTTTATTTTTGCAACAATAGGTGCGTTACCTGCAGGATCAGAAGTTTGGTGGTGCCTTTGTGTGGGCCCTTGATTTGGATGATTTTGCAGGACGATTCTGCGGCGAGGGTAGCCATCCTCTGCTGGCTCATCTCCGCAAACTTCTTAATGTTGGTAAGTCCAAAGCATTTTCAGGCAGAAGTTTTCCTTTCAAGTTATTACAGTACGGTCAAGACGGATAGTAATGTCTGCCATCTTTAGTGGACTAGTGATTAATAATTATTATCCCTACTATTATTTCTACAGGATCAATTGTCTTTGGCTACCATATTAAACATCCCCAATGAATTTATTCTTATATTATTCAAGTTAAATTCTTATTTAAATCAGCATCAGGTATTTTTGTTACCAAGTTGGACACCAGGTATCTCTGTAATAAGGGCTTATGTAGCATAGATGACAAGATGACAGTCTACAGTCATTTAAATCATAGTCCAGTTATAGACAAATGTTAATTTATTTCTTTGCTTCAAACCCCTCCCTCTCTTTTTACCATTTAGAACTGCCCCCACTGCCCCCTACCACCACCCCCAAACCTGGTGCTAGCACCACCACCCCCAAACCTGGTGCTAGCACCACCTCCCGTCCAACCACCACCGCCACTACCACCACCCACGCCCCAGGATCTGGCTTCTGCAACGGCAAACCTGATGGCCTGTACCCCCACCCAGATGACCAGAACAAGTTCTACATGTGTGCTGGTGGCATCACCCACGTGAACCAATGCGGAAGTGGATCCATCTTTGATGACAGCTGCAAGTGCTGCGTCTGGCCCTAAGCCCTGAGTGGAGACAATGTGTATTAAAGCTGATGCAAAAGTCAAGTATTAAATTCACTGTTAAAGTTCTCTTGTATCCTCTGTGTATACGATCATTTACCTAAATTACTCTATCATTAGTTTTGTATAGATATAATGCTTTTTTTTGTCAAATATGTAATATGCAAACAAAAAGTACTTTGGTACACATTGTTTAGTACTGGCTCGTCATTTCAATCTATGTAGTCATTAAAATCTACTAATTTCTCCATACTTTTTTTTCTCAAACCTATATGTTATTATCACACAACTGACATAACTGGAGGGCTGAATCATGTTTTCAGCACTGGTGACAAAATGAGTATTCAAGTTTTTGTACCAATACCAAAACAATACTTTTCTTAAATGCTTATTTTTCTACACATAAATATATCTTACTGTGAACATAAGCTTTTCAAATGCATTGTTTAGTGTCATATTAACACAAACAGCTGTGCAGGAATACATACATTATGAAATTAACCAAGAACAAGTAAATATGACAAAAAATTAAGTCAAATTATTAAGTCAGCTTTGAATACCGAGGTTCAATAGAAAAAAAACAATGTATAATGTGCATATCTTGACAAGCCTTTTACCACTGAGAAAACGTTTTTGGATGTAATCCAGCTGGGCCGGCTGCACAAAAAGCCTTAAGTTTTCTTCTTAGGTATGAAACTCAAGGTCTTAGTTCTCCTGAGCTGAGAGGCTTACTTTTAACCTTCCTCTTGTGTTAGGGTTGGCACCGACCCGTTTTAGGTTTTAAATGCTTAAAAGAACCACAAAAAATTTGTTTATTGCATCAAGGCTTTTTGACTTTGTCAGGAACCTCTATTTCAACAAAATAAAACAAAAACATTTTTTTTCGCTAAATTATAAAAAGACATTGATGAGGAATACCTGGATGCTTATATTGGTGTTCTTCTTATTGCTGGAGTGTACAGATCCTGCAATGAGGCCACTGATAGTCTCTGGGACGCATCGACAGGCAGAAATATTTTCCGGGCAACAATGTCACTTCAGACCTTTCAAATGATATCAAGAGTCCTCAGATTTGACAACAGAGATACCAGAGCAATATCTGACAAGCTTGCCCCCATCAGGGATGTCTGGGACAGATGGGTGCAGCTGAAAAAAATACTTTTTAGCCTTTTTCTTGAAGTAAATATATATGGGTCGAAATTGACCCTAACACCATAGATGTTACTGTAGTTAATAATATTAAAATGAAAAAATAAATAAAACAAATTTATTTAAGAGATGTGTTCTAATACCCCTCAGTAATAGTCAGGTAACACAACAACCTTTTATTTATTTATATGATTCTCTTGAGGTTCATTTTAACATTCTTTTAATTGAAATCGAGGGGTATACTGACAAAGAAAAGGCCCAGAGGCCCACACCAAAAATATTAAAACCAATATGTTCATGGATAAGGAAGCCTAACAAGGTAACCAAGAGATGAGAAACAACTTGCATGATAGATAATTGTTTTTAGTGTATTTTACAGCTGATTTAAGACACGGGTCAAAACCGACCCGTTAACATAAGAGATGGTAACAGAAAGCTAACACAGGAGGAAGGTTAAGGGTGTTACATAGAATGACGAAAAATGGTTTCCTTGTTAAACAAAAAAATAAATTTGAAGGCATTTACTGCATTGAGAAAGATTTTACAGCTCTAAAACTCAATACTTGCCATGAAAACCATTTGTTGGCTTACACTGTGATACCAGTCATCATCTCACCTGTTATTGTCTCACAGTTGGCCTTTAGATAGTAAAAAATGGCAGAAGAGCAATCATTAATTGCAAGAAGAGCACACCTGCGAAAAGTTGAGTTATCCAACTCTAGATGAAATGACAAATCATCACCAAATCATTTAACCTGCCGGTTAAATCTATAGTGTAAAATCAATTGCCCATCTATGTAGCGGACATACAAATAGAATAGGAGTAGAACGGACATTGAACTGTTTACTATGGTCATTTGATTAGTGCAAAAGAAAATGGCAATTGTTGTTAGTTGTTATGGTGATGTCCACGGGGCATACAGTGTGGTCGCAACTTGGCGGGAAGAGAGTAAACGGATTCTCCTAAGAGTCAGATGACAATCTGTACGCTAATTAGCTAGCTTTCTAATTCTACCATGCTTTAACATTTCAAAGAAAATTAGCCGAACAAAGTTGTTACTTATCTGGCAATAGCGACAAGCTTTTCTGCTACTAATTGGTGCAATTTAAAGAAACTGTAAGACTTAAGGGTTTTTGAGCAAGCAATTTTATTTTAAAGAATCCTTAACGCAACAGGACCCTGTTTCTTTGATGCTCAGTCACCTTTTGAGCACTAAGTGGTTGTTTTCGTAGATATTTAGTCAGACTGTGATTGTTGAGAATCTAAACAACATTATTAGCCTAATACTGATACTGCACTCAAAAGGTGATTAATGACAGGAAGTATCTCAACTCTGGATTTCTGCTTCCCCCTGAAATGCTACCCTTCAAAAAGATCATTCAAACAGCCAAACTGATGCATCACTAGACGCAACCCTGTGGGGAAGAATTCACCTCAAACAAAGAGGACATAACTTGATATACAACATCACATGAGTATAACATGGCATCAGAAAATGGGGTTTACTCCAGTCATTTTAACTTTTTTGCACTTCTATTGTGTTCAGTCCAGAATACAGAGGTTGGGAAGGTAGTGGAGGGAGAAACTTTGCACACTAATTCACAGTGTGAAAGCAATCCTACAGACTTTGTTCAGTGAACTTGGCAGAGTTTACAGATAAGACACCATTGATAAGTGTGGGATTATATAATGAAAATTAATTGTTGTAACAGGGGACACTAAATCACTGGCCAAATGTGATTTGTGCCAGAACTTCAATATGCATTGCATGCATCTACAGAGGACTTTGTTTAAACTGGTTCCTGCAAGTTTGAGAGAGAGACAAACCAAAGGAAGGCTCAAAACGTGACTTTGCGTACATATGTATGTGTGTGCACGCAGTTTGGCAAAGTTCAAATTTAATTAACAGTTCTGCTTTTTTTTATAATTGCAGAGAACTTTAATTGTTAAATCTTCAACAAGGTCCTTATTTCTTTCTACAATACAAAATGTGGAGGAACATGAGGGGGATTTTCCAGAGCTCATCTCCACAAAACATTAATTTTAAGATGTATCTCGGGTGTCACTCAAACGCTTCCAGACAGAGAAGTTGAATAAAGCATAAGTTTTATTAAAAATTCAAACAAGAGTTCAATATTTAAAACAAAGGACACTGAAATCTACAAAGTAAAATGATGTAACTGCAACTCTTCCTGTGTATCCTTCTCTCTGCTTACACAGCAACCAAAGTTCGACACTTCATCATGTCCTTTGTCCTGCCTGCCTGTGTCGGTCACGCCCCGTTGCCAACAACATATCATCGTTACACTGGTGGATATTAGAAGATGCAGGGATGATTGGGCGTTGGGTTTCAAATGGGAGTTTCATGTTAAAAATGCTTTAGGAAGTGGGTCACTCTAAACTGCAGAAATAGTATCGGTGTCCTGGTCCAACCTTCACATTAAAGGGATACTTCACCCACAAAATAACCATTTGTTATTCTTGAAGAAAAAAACTATATCAAAGCATCTGTTTATAAACTCTTGCACAACTGGTGCAGTATAATCCAAGTCCCATGTATCCAGTCGTATGCTCACTACCTCCCAAACACATGCATCTTCACTTAAACATGACGGCTTGTGTGTCAAGTGTTTTAAATAGTAAGGTTTTAGTCAAGATGCATGTGTTTGGGAAGTAGTGAGCATACGACTGGATGAATGAGACTTGGATTAGGCTACACTGCATGAGTTGTGTACAAGAATCAGACTTGGATTTATACAGCGCCTTTCTCATCTTGAGATCACTCCAAGTGCAGGCTTTTAGTGCATGTTAGTGCACGTGAGCGTGCCCCACCGGAAGTGAGCACCCACCCTCGTGGTTCCCCCTCAGATTAACGCTGTTAGCTCTGTCATCACTGATGCTGTAGTTTGCACTGTTAACACTGTTAGCACCATTAGCTGCCAGCTGCTGGCTCGGTCGTCGCCATGTTGAGAGCTGTGCGGAGGCAACCGAAATGCTCCCAATCTTTAGCACCTGTAAGGGACTAGGAGACAGCTGTTAAGTTTCATACTCAAAACAAACTAAATAAAAGTAACACACTGATAATTTCCTTTTTTTCATGCCACCTTTACCTGCAATGTGTTAAAGTTTCAGGAGTAATGCATCAGCTATCATACCCATCATGATGTAAGTGTTAGGTCTACTTTGTGTCCGGTAGAGGTATTGAGCGCTTGAATACCATATCATGTGACTCATAGTAATACGAGATGTGAGAATAGAGTGATGTTACGCTGTGCACATTTTCTACTTCTCTGTCTCTGTCCCACAGTGTGAGGAGCCACAGGACGTGAAACTCCTGCTGGGAAGAGAACACAAACAGCTGAGATGAACGCAGGAATAGTGAGTATAATTGGTGAAAAATTCTAAATGTTTTTGCTGTATTTCTATAATTGTACTGTAATATTTTTTTAGCAAAATGGCAGGTCACTCAACTGTAATAACATGCGAGTTGTGCCTCTTGCAGTGGGTCTGCAGCTCTTCATTCAGATTGGTAAGCAAAACATTTTAAGAACAGGAGTGTTTTTTTTTTTTTATTTTACTTTAGTACTGTTTCTAAACTAAATGGTTTTTTTCCTTGGTCCAGCAACCACAGACAAACTGGTCTGTTATTTCACTAACTGGTTGCGATACAGAACTAGCGTGGGGAAATTCCTGCCGGAGAACATGGACCCCTTCCTTTGCACCCACCTGGTTTATGCCTTCGCCATCATCAACCATGCTAATGAGATCACCGAGTATGAGTGGAATGAAAAAAGCCTCTATAAATCCTTCACCGAGCTCAAGAACAGGTAATGATTAGTATTGAAATATGTTCAGTTTTTATATGTCAACAGTGGGGGGGGGGGGGGGGTTTACTGCAGTTTGTGACGCCGCCTCTTTGAGTGCCACTGTTATCTGTGCGCTGTACACTAGATGTACACAAACCAACTACCAACAGTTCAAAAGCCCACATGTCTGGTGTAAATGAGTAACACACCATCTTTTAAACATAATAAAAGAAGTGGGTAACAACAGGATTTTCGTTGGGGGATTATGAGCCGATAGGCGAGACACACAAATGTCATAGTTGTTTAGCTTCTTTTTGTTGTTTTGCGTTTCTTTGTAGACATTACCAATCCCTCTGTGGTTTGTGTCTCTTTGTACTTATTTTGCATCTCTTTGTAGAAACTATAGCTTTCCTTCCTTGTGTGAGGAATTTTTAATCTCTGTTTCTCATCACTCTAAATGTTATATCTCTGTGTTTTCTGACTGTGATCAAGCAATGTAATCAATTTACTTTTGGCTCTTTAAACTTTTGATGGGCATTTGTCATTGTTTCGGTACTGCATAGACTAACACATGAATTAATTATTTGAAATCTACAGAATAATCGATCATTGGCCGCAGAACTACAATGGTTGAACTAAAATATAATTATATTCTTATATTTTAAAATACTAGTAGTTTTCAGTTTAAATCCAAAAGTCTCAGTGGATTTTCAAAACACTTTAGTTCATTGTGGTATCATACTGTTATTTTAGAGAGCAAACACCTTTCTTATCATCTACTGCAGGTTCTTCATCATGGTGTCTTCTCCAGCCAACCGTCACACTTTCATCCAGTCTTCTATCAGATTCCTGAGGACTCATGGATTTGATGGTCTGGATCTGGACTGGGAGTACCTTAGAGCTGGTGGAAGTCCTCCAGAGGACAAGCAGAGGTTCACTCTGCTCTGTAAGGTACACTGACTGGAGACGGGACACCTTTTTCTCTAGAATCTACTTGTTCAATTCCTCTTTAGCTTTATGGTTTTCAGAGTCTAGTTTTTTTCTTCTTTTTTTCTCAGTTTAACAAACCATGGGTTTGCAGTTTTTATGTGCTCTTTATAGTCTCAAGTCTATTGTATCTTGACCCATACATCAAACAGTACCTCAGTGTACGGTGAAATAGATTTATTTTTAGTTTGCTTCTCAGGGTTTCAAGATTTCCAATCACTGATAAAAACAAAGATGGCAGCTGGACAAGCAGACGCCAGTATTTGGGTCAAGGAATCAACGCACGAGTTGAGAAAATTATTAAAGATGTTCTCACTCCCTGAGAGTATATGATTGATGAATCAAAACCGCAATTGTCTACCATTACAGTTTCACTCACATGAGGGCGCTATTGCACAAATAAAACCACCTTAACTGAAACTCATGCCAACCCTCATAAACACCCTCATATACACCCTCATATACACTCTCATATACACCCTCATATACACCCTCATATACACTCTCATATACACCCTCATATACACCCTCATATACACTCTCATAAACACCCTCATATACACCCTCATATACACCCTCATAAACACCCTCATATACACCATCATATACACCCTCATATACAACCTCATATACACCCTCATATACACCCTCATAAACACCCTCATAAACATCCTCATAAACACCCTCATAAACACTCTCATATACACCCTCATAAACACAGAGCAGCATGACACCATCATTCCTAACATAATATTATGTCAGGCATCTTTCTTTCATCCTTTTCTTATTCAGTCTTATAATTACTCAAATGAGTAATGGATGGCAAAGACGCAGAAATTAAACTCTGTTTATTTGTTTGAACCTAACATTTAAATTGCACTGAACTGAAAATGTAATATTAACAGTTATAGTTTAGTGCTTAACAGTGTTTTTGTATTTTTTTAGTACATTTGACTAATAATTTATACTGACATTTTTCCTTCATACTGCTTTTTCCTCCTCCATTTCTGGCAGCAGTAGTTTGTAGTGGTGTGATTTGCTGCTCTGAGGTACATTTCGGACCACTGACTGAAGTGTAAATTAATTTCTATTGATTTCTAGGAGATTTGGGAGGCCTATGAAGCTGAGAGTAAAGGAGTCCGTTACACACAGCTGATGCTCTCTGTAGCCATGGCAGCACAAACAGGTGTTAATGATACACGATATGATCTCTACGAGATGTCAAAGTAAGACTAAGATTTACGTCAGCTCGAATACATTTGATATTACATAATCACATTGTACTTATGCACCAGTACTGTCTATGTTCTATGGGTGTGTCTGTGTGCGTGTCTGTATGTGTTTAGGTACCTGGACTTCATCAGTGTTAAGACCTTCAACCTCCATGGTGGTCAATATGGAGTGACAGCCCACCACAGTTCACTCTACTCTGAAAACTATGCTAACCCAGTTTGATTCTTTTCATGTGTGCCAGTCAAAGGTTTGAGTAAACTTGATATCGGAAATGTTTTGACTTGTTTATAGTGTATTTATCGATCAATACTTAATTTCCAAATCAAAATTCATACATATTATTCTAATGGTCAAAAATATTAGTAAACATTCACATCTTGCTTCCGAATTCAAAAACTAGAGTGCTAAAACTTGTGATTAAGTGTGGAACTGCTCCATAGACAGTGAATAGGGAAAGATGTTATAAATGACACTGAGAGCCTCAGGGGCATGTTCTGAGTGTACAGGAACATGTTCTGTTTCACTACTGAGAACACTACAAGAACATAAAGAAATCCTTATTTAGGTGGTGTTCCCCTTTAAGTATATTCATGTCTTCTTCATCTGCACTGTAATCGAATACCTTTTGTTCTCTGAAACTGCCGCGCCACATGATTATTCACTGTGGGTTGGTTTCTACAACTGTCCTCTTTCACGCATTCAAAGCTACTTGAAATGTAACCATCTTTAGCTCAGTAATGAATGGCATGGCTATTTAAAATCAGAAAAATATATATATTTGTATTATTATAATGATGTATCAAATGACGGAATGAAACCATCGGGGAATGTGAAAGGTGTCACTTAAGCATTTAGCAGATAAAGAGTCATGAATTAAAAGATAAAAGAGCGTGAATGAAAGGCATATATTGACCAGGTGAACACAAACACCGATCCAAATAAATGGTCACGTTGCTCTTTAAATGCTGGATGTATAAAAAGTATCTATTTGCTAACAAGTTCAGCGTATCAACTTAAAAGCTGATGATATCGCATGTCTTTTTTCTGCTGCCTCCATGTGGCCAAAAATGTTTTTATTGCAAGTTGACGTTGAATTAAAGGTGCACTGCTGGTACATTTCGCAGGACAGTTGCTCCGTAGCCACATGTAATGAAGCAAATCATCAGGAAAAGTAAATGTCATTGGATGCTCTTGGTGTGATGCTGTCTATTTTTTTTTTTTTTTTTGTTGATCTAGGTCTAGGCATTTAACAACTACATCTAAATGGTTTGATGGAAATCCCAAACTTTGTTAACTTCTGTCCATTTCTTTTCTCTCATCTTTGTCATGCAGTACTTGATGAGGCGAGGAGCCCCAGCAGAGAAGCTGTTGCTGGGTTTTCCCACACACGCTCGTTCCTTCACACTCTCTACCTCAGCAACCGGCCTGGGAGCCCCAGTCAGTGGCCCTGCCACCCCAGGGCCCTACACCCAGCAGATTGGTCTCTGGTCTTACTATGAGGTAACAATTAAATAGTACATTTACATTTAGCAGGGAATCACATTAGTACCAATGCCAACACTGACCACAGACCAGATACTCTGCTGTCTCTATCCCTACCGGACGACCACTGACACATTCCATATCTTCCACTGCTACTGATGCTGATACTACTGCCACTACGCTGAGCTGTGTGATTGCAGCATCTGGTAACCGGGTTTGCCATAGTATTGAGTGTTCTCAGAACTTTGCAGGGAGTTTTAAATGCTAACTGACCTGTCTGAGTCATACAAACTGATTTAGTCACTCTTTTTCTTTTAGAACAAAACTGTAGTGAATTTGATTTAATAATGCTTGAAATTAAAATGTTTACAAGTGTGATGGTCTTACATGATTTGAATTTGAACGTATAGTTTCAGAGATGAAGAGAGGTATGTTTGAAGAGTAGGTGATGGGGAGAAATCTTCACTTTGATGAATAGAATAATATTAATAATAGAATAAACTACACGAGCCTCAGCTGTCCTCATATTTATTTATTACCACACAAATCTGACTCCAGACAAGATCTTACAGCATGTATTCATGGACACAGTCATACTAAAAGCTAAAAGTAACAAAACATTCAATCGGATCTATAGAGAATGTATACAGCAGGCTGTCCACATACACTGTTCTTGCTACACCTACAAAAAGCAATGCATATACAACCCACATAATAAATGTATATGGATTCCACATAATGGTGTGCCAAGACCATGAGGTAGTATAACGAGCGATGTAGGGAGGAGCTTCAGGGTGGACGGGTGGGTCGAAAAACATTACACTTTCACCCACACTGTTTGTGTCTCATGTGAAATCAAAAGTCAACATCGACTGATTTGTCACGTGACTTTTGTACTTCGTAACGCCACTTCTGTAGTAATTTTAACCCAAACCACTATCTTTTACTAAACCTAACCAGGTAGTTTTGTTGCCTAAACCCTCCAGGGTACTACACAGGCACACTGATCCCTCAAATTGCTGTACTTTCGTAAAAAGAACTCACGAAAAATCACAAGATTACTTTTTGAAAGATGTCATTAGCGATCAGTGCGCCTGTGCAAGCACCTGGCGTTACTTAAGTACAGAAGTTACATGATAATGTAATGGTAAAATATGTATTAGCATCATGGAAAGTTTTTAAACAACATAGTGTGACATCTTAGTATAATAGAGAAGTAAAAACACTCTGTGTCAACAAGACACAGATGTCAGCACCTAAAGACCTGTTTTCTTCGTGAAGACATGTTCACATACTCTGTTTCTCGGAAGGGTAGTTTAAAACAGGAACATGGAAACCACAACCGACTCACAGTTGAGCGTACCTGCATGAACCAAATAAGACCAGACTGGACACTTCCTGCGTAGGAGTCATATAGGGCGTAAACTCCTGCAAACCTCTGTAGGTATAAAAGGATGTTGAATGTTGTATTCACTGTTTCATTGAAGCTTTCAGTACAAGAATACTGACTGAGTATCTGTGGTGCATTCTTCGCTTGCAAGCAAATAAACAGAACAAGACAACTTTGAAACTTTTGAAGACTTTATTGATTTATGAACAAAACTCTCTTCTCCCGATTAACATAGAAATCTTCCATCACAATAAGTAACTCAACGTTTGGCTCATTATAATTACGCAGATCATGTTACTGAAGAACGAAGTTACGTGACTGAAGTAATTCAATGTGGATCTCTGGTTCCACAGGGGACACGAACAGCGGTCTACTGGATGAAAGTGTCATGTTTTTTGACTGATTACATGGATCATAAATTAATGTGCATTGCTT
The DNA here is from genome assembly GCF_004355925.1 of Anarrhichthys ocellatus. Classification (NCBI taxonomy): domain Eukaryota; kingdom Metazoa; phylum Chordata; class Actinopteri; order Perciformes; family Anarhichadidae; genus Anarrhichthys; species Anarrhichthys ocellatus. The sequence goes on from NW_022280122.1 coordinate 723,864, forward strand.
TTCATAGGTTGTGCATACAGTGTAGGAGAAGAGCCTGAAATAACAGCATGATTCAACTCTTGGAGGCTTGTAAATATACAGTATTTAGCACCGAATGTTTCAAAGTGTCATGACACCAGGTTATAACTGAGCCCACATAATCCACCAAATCATGTCCCTGGTGCATTGTAACTATGACTTACTAATGCTGCAGGACAGCAGCTATTCTGGTATTCTAGTGATACCATTGCTCATTCTGCTACCACACCAACTACGGCCATACTACCACTACTGCTACCACTTACCATTACTCTTCATCAGCATGAACACTTGTTATAGCTGTGACAAACATGATTAACATTAACATATACAATGTTTCTTGACCAGACCTGCTCCTTCTTGAAAGGCACCTCGATGGTCAGAAGGTTCCCTATGCTGTCAAAGGCAACCAGTGGGTCGGCTTTGACAACCAGAGGAGCTATGATGCCAAGGTACAGTCGGCAACATGACTTTGTGGAGGAAAAGAGCAAATGTTTCAACAAGTCTCTTCACAAGAGCTTTATTGAGTTCCCTCTGATTGTCTTAAAGGTGAACTATCTGAAGAGCAGGCAGATGGGAGGAGCTGCTGTGTGGACTTTGGATATGGATGACTTTAATGGACAGTTATGTGAACAGGGCACATATCCACTGATGTCACATCTAAAATGTAAACTCAGTGAAGGTGAGGTTGCACCATCTTACACTTTCTGTACTCCAGGGCATAATTCAAGTCCCAGACATGCAGGCATTTCGAGAGCCCATGGCTCAAAGGTCCATGTTTTGAAATTCTCTCCTATCCCATTAATCACTCTCCTGACCCCAAGACTGGGAACCACTGTTGGGATCCTGTAGCATACTGCAAAAAAATCTGGTAAAAAAATATATATTAATTATCACTCTGACAGCCCGCGGGCGGGCCGTCAGAGTGATAACTGCATATTTGTGTTATGCACACAACTGCCCTGTAACATGAGTATTAATGTGATATCTCATTAGAAAGCTACGGTTCTTGTAATTCGATTTATGCAAACCATTTCAAGATACAATAACAACAGCAGGTACAGTTAACGTCTCTGTCAAACAAGCACTCCAAAAATAGCCGATAAAATATCGCCCTGACTCACCGATTATGATTCATAACCTCCCCCTTGTGCATGCTAGTCCAGCAAAAATGGTCTTGCTAGGTGGCTAAGGGTCCACTCGATCAAATCCAGTAAAAGATTTAGTCCAAAACACATTAGTACGTCCATAAAGACCCACAGGGGGCTGTTGCATCATTTCAAATTAGCCAGCAGATATGATAACTCGCGATCATATTTCGGGCATAACTTCACATTCCGTGTAAACAGAGCGGAGATTTTCATCGCAAAATGGAGCCTGCATTCCGCCGGTTAGATTGACACCTCATTTGACCCAATAGGAGCTTCTGTAGCCCGGCCACAGTCTGGAACAGCCAATGAGAGTCCGCTTTGAAAGACAATGCCCGCCTCACTTCTTTGGGTATAGCTCGAGCCAATCGCAACAGATCCAGTTCAAACTCAGGCTCCATATAGCCAATGAAATTACGAAGCCAAGGATATGCAGATTTATCAGATTGAATGCTGGGAAAGTTTTCTAACCTGAACTGGAAACCATGAGTCAAGTTCCTGGGACAGAGTATGAAGACTAAAGTCTGGTTCATGAGAATTGTCAAGAATCTGTGAAAGTTGATAATGTTTAAATATGATATAGTTAACCATACATTGACATAAATAAACTGTAGTTTGATTTTTGAACACATAGTATATGTGTTTTGACATGGTGACACGAGCCTCGAAATGCGTTTTTACGTGGCCGCTCTCTTAGTAAACCATGTGTGAAATATTAATTTTCTGTGGTATTGTTATCAAATTTTAACTTATACTAGGTGTCATGACTGTTAGCTGTTGAAGGAGAGTCTTTTCAAGCCTGTAAGTCCCAGCCATAGATAGCTGCTGCCATCTGTTGGCCAAAACAAATCTAGGCGGAAATAAAATGCTTCTCTTTCACTGTGCTGAAAACACATTAGCTCAATACTAGTAGCACTTACAGTGATTCTGACTGATTGTGAAGAAACTTCAGAGTGTTGCCGTTCAATGAAGACTAAAACCATACATGTACTCCCAATGGTTCAATAAGAGCTGTCAGTTTACCTTGGGTATGCGGTTGATAGGCGTTTTAGGCAAATTATGCAGGAGTGAGAAGAGGTTTTAAATTTCTTTAGCATTTTGCTATGAATAAATTAATATCAGTGTTCAGTAACATGACATGTACAGTGCATGGTGAAATATTCCTTAATGATGCTTTTAGAAGGTTTTCTATTTAATGTAATTAAATGAGAGGTGATCAATATGATATTCATAACATATCTATTCCTCCATGTGGCTCTCAACACAATGAAGGCTGCGACGTCTGCCCCGGCGGCTAGCAGCTAAGTTGCTTACAGCGCTAACAGTGCAAACAATTGCAACAGCGCTGACAGAGCCAGCAGCGTTAACCTGAGGGGTAACCGGAGGGTTGGGTATTACGCTTCCATAATGATGTCCTGGGTCAGGGCGCTATTATTACCCGTAAACGCTGTATGAGAGCAGTGTAGCTGACCAACTAAAGGCAAGCACGGATGGTCTGGCTATGTTAACAAAGCATAGAGAAGCGCTGATTACAACACACACAGATAGAGTGACTTCTTTCTCTGCTCAGGTAGACGTTACTCCACTGTGTCTTTACATTACAAATAGTTGTTAGCTGCTATATTAACGCTCTGAATGTCGTACAGAGAACCTTTAAAGAATGGACATAACAAAAACTGAATAGAAAGTAAAATCAGAAAATTGGAAAAGATGCAAAGCAAAGCCTTCTTTGCCTCTAATCTATGTTCTTATACCTCATCTAGCATCATTGCTTACTTAAATGGGCAGTTTAGGGGTTTAGTATTGCACTTCTATAAGGTTGGGGGTCTCACAAGGGACAGGTGACAAAAATGTTACAAATCAAAGCAGCAGAGATCCAGACTCGTCCATAGAATGGGCCAAGCGCCAAAAACTCTGGATCCTACATTTACCATAATGCAAGTATGAAACAAATACTATATTTCCATTAGACCCTCCCTTCTTGTGAAAAATTACCCCAGACTTTCAAAGTCCAATTACCAAGACAAGTCTTCATAACCACAGACAGAGATTGTACAAGAGTGTTTACAGTACAGCTCATGATGCGTAAACAGAATTTCATGTATAAAATTGGTTGTACGTTCTTCTGTGTTGAACATAATTGTGAGATTTCTTACAATGTTGTTCAATATCTTTTTCCTAGACTTGACAACACAGGAAACAACTCATGCGGTACCTCTCCCCACAACCTCCTCTTCTCCTTCTGACGGCCCCCAACCCACAAAGGAGCCCTTCACAACAGCCAGCCGCACCACAGCAATACCAGACAGCAGCTGCTTCCAGAACATTACTGTTGTGTATCCCTTCAGCAGCTTCAGATGTGTGCAGAGGAAGACATACGTCACAAAGTGCCACACTCTGGGAACAGAACATAGCAGTGGAGTGACAATCAGACCATCAAAGGATTCAGTTATAGTTGGCTTTGTGACAGCCACTCTATTTATTTCGTTAAGTGTGTGGAGTTCAGATGATTTGGTTTTGTACGGACAGTAAGTAAAGCTCCTGGTTAACCATGAAAGAAAAAAAAAGGTATGAGAATATGAACCTTTTAAAGCTGCCAGTCAGGCCCAATGAGGCAAATATCATACAGTTAAGATAAGACAAGTAAGTATTTTCATATAGAGTTCAGACCCATGGCCATGTATACAGTAGCAGTCATCAATTGTCATGGGGCAATAAAGAAAAAAACCCTGAAAAACACAAGCTATATATGATAACAAAATACAGTGTGTTAAAGTGTAAACCTGCGATTGCGATTTTTCAGTTATATAGCTTCTTCAGATATGGAGTTATGGACATCACTTATGGGATTTTTAAACCACGGTGTGAGAAAGTCAGGAAGGTTAAAACAGGTATTAGTATTAAATTACACCTTTATCGATCAATATTCTTGATATTAAGATTTGTATTAAATGCTTTAAGCTTTTAGCCTCTTTTAGCTCATTGTTTTGATCTTACAGTACTCTGTCTGTATGGTTCACTGCTCTCATTAACCTCAACAGACAGTAAAAACACAGTGTAAAGAACTGCACTAAGGACCAAATGGCTCATTGACAAAGGCCACTTAGGACAATAAATAAAACAATAAATTAAGTTATGCAGCTTCAACTCCATTGTTTCAAGCGTAAATTGCTGATTTCTTAACTTTGTTATTTTTGCTGGTAATCATTTGCCTGACATCATATTACTCTCCCCGGACCAACTTTACCAGCTCCATCAGTAAGAGATCCAACGCAGAGCAGCTACTAGCTGATGTAAACGAGGATGATAAAGAAAGACAATTTAATTTTAGGGTGGATTTTTCCTTTAACGTGATGACGCCAATGGCTTACGCTCTCACGCACAGAAACACCGAAATGCTTCTTGGGAAATTAAGTTATACGTGAACGTACCGCCTTTTCACAGAAAGGTCTAACGAGACAACGTGTACTTCATTTCCCACAATTCCTGGAGCCGCACTTCCTGGTTTGATAACACGTAGCGTCACTTCTCAAAGAGAGCTTCAGAGTAGCAAACTAGCGACAAACGACGACTTTTACGGACTTATTTAATACACTTACGATTGTTGGTCACTCGCGTTTATTAACTTCGATGATAATGAAGCCAGAGCGCCGAGTATCGCTGTGTTTGGCCTCATATGTAGGCTAAGCTTTGTTATCAAGCTAATATTGCCATGACTAGTTAGCAAATAATTGTGTTGTTTACATATTTTTTTCAAGATGTATACGTTATTATCTGGATTATATAAGTACATGTTCCAAAAGGACGAATACTGTGTTTTGATCCTGGGACTGGACAACGCTGGGAAAACGGTAAATTACATTATGAGTTGAATTTATAACAACTGGGTTAACGTTAACGTGTTCGTCCACACTAACATCATTGTCGATTGTGTTATTATCTGTGTGGTGCTGCTTTCATCCCTATGTGGCTTTGTCAGCTCTCGTTTTCTTTGAGTGAGAGGACTGCGGCCAAGTGAGCCCTCGTTTGCAAAAACCCGAATCCGATCAAGCCGGTTGCGTTGTGTTGCGTGTCTATTGGTAGCTTTACGGTACCGGTGCTTGCCTTGAAGAGGCCAAAGAGAGTGCTGCAGAGATGACGTATTTTTGTAGGCTAACCCGGAAGAACAAAAAGCCAATGGGATGTTTCTTTTGGATTATTGCAGAAAATAACCAATACTTTTATCCAATGTAAAGCACTTTTATGATTTTTGATTTATGAATGCATTTGACGCAAAAAATATTAATTGAAGGAAAAAGTTAATGTAAGAAAAAAAACTACCGACGGTCGCTTGACATCACACCACTAAGCTAAAAACGGAATAGTGTGATGACATTTAGTCTCATTTTGCCACTTGTCAGCAACCGCTTTTTCCAAGACACGGAAAAGACTCAACATTTTAAGAGTTTGGTATTGACTGATGTATTTCATGTCGTAGAACATAACATTAAAATCTCTTTAAGTTTGTACTAGCCACAAATCTTATTTCAGGCATCTAACCAATAACTCATCCAGAAAACCCATTTCATCGAAACAAGGGAATTGAAAGTGCAAATATACAAATTCCTCATTTATACTGAAGTGGGTAAACTTCTGCAGAGTCGCAGAGATGGTTGCACCTCCTGAAATATGTGACTAAGCTCCAGGCCCTGTGGAACGTCAGAAGTTTGATTGGACATCAGAGACGCGAGATGGGTTTTCATTTCAATGTAATTTATTTAGTATAGCCCAAAATCACAAATTTACTTCAGAGGGCTTTACAATCTGTAAACATCCGACATCCTCTGTCCCGGGACCCCTCACAACAGAACAGGAAAAACTCCCCAATTACAGCAACAACCACCTTATAAATCCTTGGCACCGGAACTCCACCTCATCATCCAACTCGTCCATATTTTATTTCCAGCCATAGAAATGTGCTTGGACAACCTTTTATGGAACTATTGAATCACGTCTATCTTTTTATTATCGTCTGTCATTTATCAAATTATTACGTGCTACACTCAACACACTATGTATGCCTGGCGTGCATGAGACCTGCCCGCACCATCCCGCACATGATACATAGGCGCATTGCAGCAGGAGTATAACGCAGGCTTAACTCATCTCCAGGTATTAGGACTCATTCCTGCTGCACTCTCTATAGAGTGCTGCAGACATGTAGTTGTGTAGTTGACATGTAGTTGTGGTTGAAAAGTCCAGCAGAGACTCCCAGTGAAACAAAACAAAAGCCAAGCTGTTTCAGTTGCTGTGTTGCACCAACTTCATCAAGCAGACGGCGAGCTACGAGAAGCCTTTGGTGCCATGGGACCTCAGTTGCTCCTGCAGCTGAGGTGTTTTGCTTCAATCCATCAAGTGCTCCTCATTTTGGAGGGATATGGAATCGAGAAGTACCGTAAATGACCTCCTCAATGGTCATAGTGGTCTCTGGAGAACTGGATTCCTTTGACAATTTCAGCAAATCAAGAAGGACATTTAGAGAGGTCCAATATGAAGAGATATGCTATGTGTTGTGACTTTGTGATTACTTTCCCTTTAGTCTTCTTAAATTGTATAGTGAAATAACTTAAAGTGGATTAATTTACCTTAAAAAAAGGCACTCTTTAGCACAATAGCTTCACATTTTATATAACATATTGAAAAGTAATACATATCTAACTACGAACCCATTGTAAATGTCAGGAAGCCTGTGTAAATGCCTTCCATGTTATCATTACCATATTTCATCTCACGAGGTTTGTGAACTGAGAGACTTCATTGCTGTTTCAGCGAGTCACTATACGTCCTTTTTGGCCATTCCCAGCACCGGTACCGTAATTGCGTGAATAGACAAATCTGTCTCAATTCATTTTGAGTTATAAAATGAATGCACGTGATATGAATAAATCAATGAATATGTAAAAGAAAAATTATACAATGAGATCATTTACAACTTTTTGTTGCAATCATAATGTTTTATTTATTTATCACATTTAATTATGGAAATGTAATTCATCTTTTAATTGGGATGACTAGCATGTACTTTGGGACAGTTTGTGGGGTTGAAAACAGCTGGAGTCCTGATCACCTACTGTATGCCTGTTAGCTCATTATCATGTGAGTCATTGAATACAAACAGTCTGTTAATTTCACTGCTGTCTCTCTTTGCAGACCTTTCTGGAACAAACCAAAACCAAGTTCAGTAAGAACTATAAGGGAATGAACCTCTCAAAGATCACAACCACAGTTGGGCTGAACAGTAAGTGAACAGTACTGCATGTCTTCACTTGTGCTTGTCATGTAGAGTAATGGGCCTGTTAGTCGAAACACTGACCACCCTGGATGGATCACTTTGTAAGCTGAGTGCACAATAGTTGCGTTCCCCTCCACCTGTTTTTTATGCACAAGTTCAATTTATGCATAAAAACCTGAGTGGTAAAGCTGAAAATAGAAAAATTAAAATCTTGAAATGTATTTATTGCATTAATTCAGTGGAATGGAAACTTGTCAGCACTCCACACGGATCCGATGTAACCTTTCTCACATTGATGCATGAAGCAATCACAAATGCTATATTTCCGTCAAGTGTTCTACTTTTTCTGTCACAGTTTGATGTTCGACTGGCGTTCTTTTAATGACCTCATCTTAGGGCTGGGCCATATGGCCAAAACCTTCTATCTCGATATCGTTCATTTCATATGTCGAGAATATATATCAAAGGGCAAACCTTATTTTTGTATATTCCTGTGTGAATTAAATACTAGGCTAATGAAAAATATATAAGTATTTTATGATTGAATTGTGAGCTTAAGTGCAAATTGATCTGAGAGGTTACTCAGTATGTGCTTGTTATAAATTTAGACAGCGTAATTGTGTGTCACGACATCTTGATATATGATTCCAATGAAAGATGATAAGTTAACATTGAATTATCGCCAGCTGCTAATAATCACATGGCGTTAGTGGATAGAAATGTGCATTCATTGGCATATTTCTTTGCCGATTTTCTTGAAATTTGGTTAGAATTTGCAATGAAATTGAAGGGAACCTGGCTAATGACTACTTGTTGCCAAGGTCCACTGAATAGTGATACATAAAGGAGGTTATTTTCAGTGGCTAACTGCAGTGATTCTTTATCATTTGCTACGATAATCAATACTTTCTGAACAAACTCAATCCAGATCTTTTTCATTCTTCTTCACTTCTTCACTCTGTGGTCATCTGACACTGCTTGTCTTATGATTTACAGTATGTGTTTGATTCTACAATATAACACTTTTGAATAATGTCTCACTTTCCCTCACAGTTGGCACCATCGATGTGGGCAAAGCTCGTCTGATGTTCTGGGATCTGGGAGGTCAGGATGAGCTCCAGTCTCTGTGGGACAAAGTGAGTGAAGGATGAAACACATCAGCCTCATACTGACACACAGGCACCTGTGTCTCCTCCAGAGTGGAGGAATATCCACTAAGATAGAATTACTTCATAACGTAATGTGTATGTAGTTTCAAAAACCGGGTTCTACCTTTGTTACTATGTAACTGCCCAAACCGAAGGCATGTCCAGTGATCAGTTCAAAAAATAAATAATTAGAAATATGTAACTACAATGAATTAGTATATTAAGGCTAATATAAGGCCACAGTTAAGAAAACATGTGTGTGTATATATACATATATATATTTATTTATATTCATATTTATTTATTTATTTATCAATGAATCTCTCTAGTAGAGCAAAGAGCCTGCATACTTGCAATCCTAAGGCAGAGGGCCGTTAACAAAAACAACAGCAGCAAAAGAAATGTCAGCAAACGTCTTTATTAACTTGCAGTACACATATGCACATACTTTATATTTGTTCTATTAGTCGTCACCCTCTCCTGCAGGATTATTTTCTCCAAAATTGTCCTAATCACATTGAGAAAATGATGAAAAGAGAAACTGTTATCAAAAATGTTAACACAAGGATGCAAACTTAGAAGATTGACACATTTCTGTGACAGCAACAATAACGCATGAGAAGGATCTACTGGTTGTCTTGTCAGTAAAGGCTTTGTACAGGATGAGAGCTAATGTAACTGTAACCTTAAGTACAAGATGGTCAAATGGAGATATTACAAATGGACTAATGTCTTAATTCCAAGCTACAGTTGCTGAATGTTTGTCCGTCGTTCTCCCCTCAGCTGGATGAACTGAGCCGTTTGCTCCTGGCTCCCTAAAACAAAATGTAGAGTTAGTTTTATTTCACACCACAAAACAAAAGTAGCAAAATAACCAAGTTGAGTTTATCCGTGTAGTTAATTTCAACGTTTGAAACGTTACCGGACTTTGAAAGTGATATTTCAGGTCGACAGCCTGTCTACCTGAGCTCCTGTTGGTCCGTTTATAGACATAATATAAAGTATAAACCATCTGTGAAATCGTCACAATCTCAGTCAGATATTAGTCGATCTTTTGAAAGTGAAGGCATTAAAAGTTACTTTCCAAGGCCAACTACGGTTGGATGCAGGCAGACGAGCTGCCGCTAACGTTAGCTAGCTTGTCAGCTCACGTAACTTAACTGACCATTTAAACAAACATGTGATGTTATAATCTCCCGGTAATAGAGCAGCAGCTGCCGGTAACGTTAGCTAGCTCGTCTGCTATGAACGTCACGTAACTTAACCGGTCATTTTAACAAACGTGATGTTATTAGGTTCCTTGTTTTTTGTTTTAACATTCATATCGGTGATATTCGAGTGAGTTGAAACCCAATACTTAGATTTAAAAGTGAATACTGTGCTTCTCCAGCTGTTGCTTCATGTTGAATACAATAAAAAAAATCTTCATCGACGCTCAATGCATCTTGGGATATGGTGGGCCGCGAAGGATACATCAGTTGTGTCCTCCGAATCTGGGGGCTGGAGGCTGCATGAAGGTGTCTTCGAAGTGGTACAGCCTAATCGCATCTGCTGTCTCCAAACCAGTCTCCAAACGCAGCCTCCGAAGGATGCAGCCGCTGAATTGGGACACAGCTATGATCACCTGTAGTGGTTGATTTTCGATGTCGATGATGATGATCAGCTTCTTTGACTTTATGACTGATGTTAAAACATTAGACCTTACGGCTGGCTCAGTAACTTCTCTATCTGACTCGTGGTGAGACACCACAGGATCTCACTATTAGGAACTCAGGAACGAACACCCACAGAACAAGAGAGATTGGATTTCCTTCAGTTCACAGTTTATTTGCATCACAAAGTATATAAGTAAACCGAGTCAACTAACCTCACAATAGAAATGTACATCACTTTATACCCTCATTCTGCCCTAAGTCTTGGTCTCCCACATTTCCTGCTCCGCTCTAAACTTTTACTCAAACAGAGGATACTGGATTTAGATATTTGAGTAGTCACAGTCTTCTTCCCCACTCGCCTTCCTCTGATGTCACATCTGGCCGCAGGTCAAAATGACGAGCGCTCGTCATCCCCTGTGAAAACCTAAAATGACTACAGGCTCCAAGGCCGCTGGGCTTACTCCCCGACTTGATGCGTCTAAAACAGAGAGACGGTTGACAAGCAAATCCTCCCGTTGATGAGTTTGGTTTGTGCATATCTACATTTAGCTGAGTTGTGCATATTTTTGTACAATGAAACCTAGACTGCCTAATCCTGATCCCTTGGCCGGTCTTTCACCCTCTAACAGAGCATCCTGGTACCCCTCACCCTTGTGAAGCCGCTGCCGTACAGAATGGTTGAGGCGGTCAAAAGAGCACAACCACCCTGTCTGTGATGTGAATATATGACAATGATACAGGCCCATATCACAGTATGAATGTGAATATACATGAATACATTTCAAACAATGAATATGATTTTAGACATATATTTTAAGACACGCATACATTTTTCTCCCACAGGCTTACGCATAGCGGAGATAATTCAATCTTGGAATCTCCGACTTTTTCCTGACTATGACCCAAATACTACGAAGTTGTACTCCTAGCTTCTCCTTCAGCCGTCGTACCAAAAGATACCTGAAGGGTATCATTGTAGTTTTGACAATGTGTTGGTCTTTTTGGCCCAGGAGGCTGCTCTGATATCACTTTGTCTTCTTCATGTGTATGTTCAGTACTATGCTGAGTCCCATGGAGTCATCTACGTGATCGATTCAACTGACGAGGAGCGCCTGTCAGAATCCAAGGAGGCCTTCGGTGAGTGACGTTCTGACTTTATTCCACTAACATCATGACATCGTGGCTCCGGTGTTGAAGAGCAGATTACTTGAATTCAAATGAACACTTGACGTCATAACATAAGATGTTTGCTAATTGTTGACCCAATCATGTGACTGTGGTCTCCTCCAGAGAAAATGATCAGCAGTGAGATGTTAGAAGGTGTTCCGCTCCTCGTGCTGGCCAACAAGCAGGACGTCCCGGTACTGTGATCTTTTTAACTCACTGAGACCCTGTTCAGGTTAATGCAGACTTATTTTAAAACCTTTTATTAAGAACCTGGTTTGAGTCATGTATCAAGCAAAAACTGCCAAAAATTCTCTGGTTCCAGCGTTTCAGGTGTATGCACTTGCTGCTTCTTGCTTTTTTATTTCATTGTAAATTTAAAATCTTAAGTTTTGAACTGTTTGTTGGACTGTACAAACAATTGGAAGGCTTCAGGGCTCGGCCTGAGTCGCCCTGTTATAAGATATAAAACTATATTTGAGATAATGATCGTGTTTCTTCACAGTTTTGTCGTTTCTGTTGCAGCCTTCAGTCGTGTCTTCTTTCTGCTCTGTTCTCAGGACTGTTTGTCCGTGCCGGACATTAAAACAGCCTTCAGTGACTCGGCCCCGAAGATCGGCAAGCGAGATTGTTTAGTCCAGCCTTGTACTGCCTTGACAGGGTAAGACTGCTACTGAATGGTCCACTGAGTGTGTGCAATGACAGCGACCTGTCAAATAATCCAGTACAGTAGCCTGTAAGGAACACTTCCTTTGTGAAGCTCCTGATGTTCAGTTTCTGAAGTAGAAGCTGGTCAAAGTTAGTATTTGTTGTGCTGCTTCTGAGATACATGTAGGCATGATGAAAAATACTCAAGTCGAAATGGACCCTTCCTAAGTCCCGCCCCTTTTTGCTCTGTGCTCCAGTAACAGCTGAGCTAGCTTGGAAGCTGGCGGAACCTCAGTCAACTTTCCCCTTCCCTGTTAAACTTAGATATGCGCCGCCCGTTCAAAGCTTACATTACTATGTAATTCACATTACATGTCACAATCTTGACGGACACTTTACATTGTATACCTCTTAAGTTAGCTAATGTTAGCAAAGCGCCAGCTAACATTAAAGGGATTTGGAAAAGGACAGTTAGCTTTTCTGACTGCATACAGACACAAAATGAAACATTGCTACTGTATCAATGTCGAGATATTCGAAAGTAAAAGTCCAATATTTGTACATATAAATAGCTACACTTCTGAATACTTGAAGTGCTATATGTAACCAATACATTCTGACTGCAAACATGCTGAAAATCAAACATTTTTACTGCATCAATATAGAGATTTTCCAAAGTAAAAGTCTATAGTTTTTACAGGTTTTAGTGGTTTAAAAAAAAAAGTGAAAGAAATTGTAACATGGAATCGCAATACTTATGGGTTCGCCCCCAGTAAACTTCTGTTGAACTTTGATGAGGCAGTTGGTAGAAGAAGAACCCACGCAGCTCATTATTCTTTATCAGCTGTGCACGCTCCACTGTATCACACCACCAGCTTGATCTAAGCTCTTTTTCCTTTTGGTGTACTTGGTCTGAAGAAATAAGTACTGAGTGACTTCTTTGTTTTGACACAGGGATGGAGTGAACGAAGGCATCGACTGGATGGTGAAGTGTGTGGTCCGGAACATTCACCGGCCGCCCAGACAGAAGGACATCACGTAGTCACGAGCGCTGCTTCCACTGACTTTGGACTGAGTTTCTCCTTGAGGACATTCCATGTAAACCCTGGAGTTGATACTCTCCCCTCTCTCCTCGTGTTTTGAACAGTTTGAATTTCGGCATTTTAGGGGTTCATTACAGACATATTTCTTTATCACAAAGCATAATTTTAGATGTGCTTTGAATGGACTCTGTTTGACTTTTGGAAGCAGTGTCACGACTTCCTCTGCTTCACGTGGGGCAGCGGTCTCTGGAGCTGGCAGGGGTGTGACTATGTCTGACGGACACTCGCCCCTGAAGCAAAGAAGCATCGGCTCTCACGTGAAATATACAAAACTGTAACGGGGGTTCTCTGTTAACGCTATCAGATCAACTCAACAATATTTAGCTCACATTTTTAAAGTCAAAGTCAAATTTGCATCCTCCACACTTTATGTGTAAAGAAATATATACCAACAAGGATACTATTGTGCACATTAAGGACAAACCCTTTTCTAACATGTTGGTGTGAAACGGCTTCAGGGCTGTGGTTGGGCCGATTCCTTGCCAACCACAGGAATAGAATAGGAGCAGAGCGGACATTGAGATGTTTCCCATGGTCAAAAAACTAAATGAGTCCACCAAAAGTCACCAGAACAGAGTCCTCTTCACAGCCTTGTTGTGTGTAACTTAACGTTAACAGTTTACTTCTGCCCGTTGTATTCACGCTTCAAAGTGCTGTTTATTGCTGAAGATTATCTTGCTGAACAAAACATGTATCATAAATGTTTGTTTGCCGCAGAGTTTATTATCTGCAATAATCCAAAATCCAATGGCTATTTGTGGAGGAACCAGTCTGACGTTAACTTCCTGTTAGAACTACGAAAATACATCATCCCTGCAGCTCTGTATGGTTCGTCTGTCCCTGTACAACATTCAGTGTTTGGGAGGATCCATGGTCCTGTTGAGTTTGTGAATTATGAAATCATAAATGGAACGAAGCAAATGTGAAAAACAGGGTGAACTGTCTGTGTGGTACTGATACAGCACAGATCAACTTACTGACAGACGGAACAATTCATGCTCCCTGTAACCAGAATAAAACACATTTCTTCTTTTAAAATAGAAAATGTAATTTCACTTCGACTTTAAGGTTTGAACTCTCCGATCTGCACACTGCCCCTCAGACCGGAAGCATTCACTACTTTTCTAACTTTGCTGGTTTTCATGTTGTTTCTAACCCTAACCTTATGTTATTCACATAACTATCATACTACAATGTCATGATGGATAAATGAGAAGAAATAACTCGAGTGGTAAGGCTTTGTCACATTGTTCCATGACTTTTACTTTGACGGGGTTTCCTGTAGGCAGCTGTGTAGTGTTGAGTTAAAATCCAAATAATGTGAGCTAAAATTGTTCGAGTCCAACTCCGTGAAAAGGAGAAGAAACTATTAACGGTTATTTTTGTATCCTCTCTTTTTTGGGTTGCATAATTGTACCCCTTGGACAATGCGACTCATTGGAGCTCCACGCTACAGGTCCACCGATAGGTTCCTAGAGCTTGAAATAATATCGATAGTCTGGAGCAGGAAAAACTTTGACTTTGGGAATATTAATGTTCATAATTGGACACTACAGCTGGGTAACAGGGCAGGATGTCTGTCACAGACTGCTGCATCACTTTATACCAGCAGCGTAACTTGGGATGTAGGAAGTTGTTATACAAACCACTGTGTCCTCTGTCTCATATGTGGTAGATGACAATAATAAACTTCTAATTTCAAAGACACAAATTCTCATGTTTCAATTTGACATGTTCTGCAAACACACAACACATGTTGGAATAAGCACTGAAGGGTTCAAAGGAACTCACGTATATTTTAACTACAAGAGGAGAGAGAGTCAGGGAGGGGTGTCCCTCAGGAAGCTGTGTGTGTTTTTATAGCTCTCCGAGGACAAAGAAACCACATCCGCTGAGTTTCTGTGCTGCGTGCACAAGAAGGCTGACGGCTCAGCAGGTCATGACTTCCTTTCTGCTCCATTTGATGTGCAACAAGCTCTACACGTCTTTGTGTGATCAGCCCCTTACACACACACACACACAAGAAAAATGATTAACTAAGTATCGCAAGCATTTGTTTTGGCTGCTGAACTTAACTGCAGCTTGAGTTAAGTTGTAAAATGTCATTATATTGGATTCCCCAAATCACAAGTATGATCTAGTGTCATGCACAACTATTCAGTCTTTGACTAACTACTTTGTTTTATGGCTGAATTGCTGATGCTTATTGGTGATTTATATATAAAGAATAATCTCTTAATTAAGTCAAAGCTACAAAAGTCAAAGAGCGGAGTTGCTATTGACCTCAGTACCATTCACCTGTATTTGTTCCAACAAAATGTTTTTCAAGATTTGCGGACAGATCAACCATGTCTCCGTGATGTCATGATGTTTCTCATAAGGAAACGTGTGTGATGGTGATAAACATCTGGACTGGGATCTGCTGCAGCACACTGCTCAACCTTTGGTTTCTTAAGGCCTTCTTCTGATTGTTAAAAGAAAATCTGAGGACCACCTTCACAATCAAGAAATAAACTGCTGTAAATATGTGTTATGTCACTATATAGCTGTGATGGCCATAATACATATTCTGCTTACCCTCACCATCACTGCCTGCCATGAGTCCATATTTAATACATTCAGGGTCATATTTCCTCACCGCACCCTTAGGAGTGTTTACTGGTGCACCATTGACTCCCCCATCACTTTCCCTTTCTAAAACCGACCCACTTTGTGTCACTGTATCCAAGAGAACGTTAGCTAGCTAACAGCGGCAAAACACGTCTGTCTGTATCTGAGAAATTAACAATCATTATTTTCTTTTTATTTCTAACCATTTGGCAGTACCTCTGGGGCCCACTAGATGGCTCTCTGAGGACCAGCAGTGGGCCCTGCCCCAGTGGTTGAGAATAGCTGTTTATGGATCGGCGGGTCTAGATAATGGATGGAAGGACTGTATGAGTCCTCTGAAACATTTCTGAGGTAGAGATTATCATACTCTGACATAATAACTATACAGATGCTTGGCGTAGCCTATAAATGCTTCAAAATAATATGCAAATAGTATATATTGGAAGACAAAATGTCTCAATGTAAACGGTGTGCCTGAAGGCCTCTACACACCAGCTTGGCGAGTAAATGACACCACAATGCCAAATACTCACCTGTGAATAATATGTCTGGGACTTTTATTGTGAAAAGAGAGGAAGAAGTGGATTTGGTCTGTGCTGCCTTTATAAGTTCAAAGAAATAATAAAGTTTGCCGTCTTACTCCAGACTACAGAGCCTTTGTCTTATAATTATCATAAATATACATATGCACAACGTGATTGTTTGATGCCGTTGTTCACAGTGCAAAAGCTCAGAAAAACTCTCTCCTCCTAATGTTTAATCAATGCTGTTTCTGGCGCTGTGATATATGGTTAATCAATATTGTTAGAGCTGCAATAATGAATCCGTTATGAAGCGATCAACAAGAGAGAAATAAACACTGGATGGAATTTTTAAAGGGTGTAATAAAATGTCTATTCTTACTAGAGACTAACCCTGCCAACATTACTGAAGTGCACTGAATATTTAAAAAGATAATCTCAGCATGTCTTCAGGCTGACTGTACATCATTCCGGTCTATAACATTGATCCACTTACAAGAAGTGACCTATTCCGGAGTCATACTCCTCGTGACCTTTGACCCCTGAGCCCCTCCCTGCAAACCCTCTTTACCGTCATCGTCACTCTGAGAGGTTTCCCACACACCCCTCCTCCACCAGCTCCATCCTGCTGCGTCTCAAACCACGAGAAGCATCACCATCCCTTGATCTTCTCCTCTGGTTGATCAGTATGATCTGCAGCTTTGTAGGCCAAAAGATCTGATTCTATAATACATGATAAATGTGGTGATACTCCAACTAAAACCCCATGTGCAGACTTAAACCAATGTTAATGGTCTTGTAACCTGGTTCAATGCTCAATGTGGATCTGTGATATTACAGGTCCCTATGTCAACCAGTCGTTTTCTCCAGCTAACTCTTGCCTCCGTGGATCAATGACAACATTCGTCAGCTGAAAAGGAAATCTACAGGTGTTTAGCGTAGATGGAAGAGATCAAACCTTAGGGTCCTTCTCCTTCATCTGAAAGAATTGCTGTCCATGCTCCAACAGAAACGACAAAGAGGTGAGAGCTGCCTACTTTGCAGGCCCAGCTAGTGACAACAAACACGATCCTAGGTCCCTGTTTATTTATCTAACGCCAATGGCTTCTGCCCAAGCAGCAAAATATGATGACGAGTAGGGAGGACTCCATGTTGTCTATTTTCATGACAATGTTTTTGTGTCATTGTTTTGGGAGATATTTCCTTTGTGAGTTGGTAGAACACCAGGATGTTCTCAACAAAAGCATCACTTTAAATCTTGTGTTTATCACAGATGTGCTCATATGTATCTTGGAAATAAGTCAATCAGCATGAAAAAAGCTTCGACCAAAGAAATCTTAGTTGACTGAGACCAAAACCACAGATTAGTCGAGGAATGGACTAGGAGGCAGCAGCCGTAGACGCAACCGTGTAAGATGCAGTTGGGAAACTTTACAGGTATGTAGTTGAGTGATCTGATTGAAAGATGGTCTCTAGCTTTACCAATGCTACTGTTTCTTCTGATCCATCAGTCTATTGTCCTGCTGCCTGCTACTGCTGGAAACAAAGACGAGAGACTGGGGGGTGAACCAAACCAGTAGAGTTTTAGGACTTAAAAATAGAAAAAAAAAACAGGTAAATTACAGAGGTGTCGATAATTCCGTGAGTTCATCACTACCAGTGACACCTTTCACACTACATGTTTGTTATTCGACCCATTGTTGATACAACAATATGAGTAAGTGTAGCTTTAAATCCAGTGGTGGGCCGTCAGGGCCTGCAAGGCCTTCTCTGCTGGCCTAAACAGAATCACAAAGCTATATCTATTTTATAATTTAATAATTTTTCTTAAATACACTATATGTATTATAATTTATAAAAATATTTTTCCCATTATCTTATTATCTCATTGCACAGCTACTGTCTTCCTCAGTGGCTCTGCTTCCAGTGCAGCTTGTTTTAAGTAGAGCTTTTATCCAAACAGATTTCACCTCTGTGTCTCTAGGTAAGAACAGAGGCAGAGGCCTGCAGACTCACAAGTGAATCCATGTGCAGTTTAAGTGAATGGGGACGATATTGTTGATTGTCATATTCTTCAACCAATCAGATCTTTAGTTTGACATGTTGGGCGTATTCTTTGACGTGTCAGAGCCTGCTAGCTGGCCTACAAGTACGTGATTGGTCAGTGGGCTAGCCTGACATGTTGGGCGTGACAATCCCAAAATCTGCTGCCTCTGTCGAGCAGACATTTTCAGCCTCAAACGCATTAAAACGTATTCAAGAAATACAACTGGGGAGGCTCGACTATCTTCACTGGCGTCCATGAATCGAGAAGGACTTCTTACTGGAACTAAAACACACGGATGTACTGAACAACCGTCAGATTAAACTCTTTATTAACAAAGAAAGGAGGATGCACTTTGTCTTTAAATAGTGAACAGCAGCTCTGGTAAGTTAAATGTGTTTGTTTTTACATCTGCAGTAGCTTTAATATGTTTGTTTATATATTATTATTTGTACATCTTGTTTTTATGAAGATGGATTTTTGTTTGGTTTAATATGTGATAGGAACCATTGTTACGTCCAATGTTGCACTGGGGACATATTTAGCAGGTGCCAGTGTTGGCAACTTGGCGACTTTCTCGCTAAATCTGGCGACTTTCCAAACCCTCATGGCGACTTTTTTTTGTCAAAAGCTACTAGTGACAAATCGAGCGACTTGTTCTGGTGTTGTTGGAGACTTTTGTGGTCTTTTGACGTTAAAGCACGTACGTTCTGCACTGTCGTGAACGAGCAGCGGGTGCTACCGTGAGCCCCTCCGCCGCCGCCCACAGAAGCCTCGTGCAGCAGTCCCAGCTGCAGTCAGAGCAAAGAGGAGACGCACTCTCGGCAGATAGTGTATCTACTATAGGTGTTTGCTTCATTTTTACACGAAAAAAATAATAACCGTAGCTGTGTTTCAGCTGCAGGACAGCAGTGAAGGCCCAGGTATAAAATGCACGGCCCGCCACTGTTTAAATCACCTTTAATGTTAGATACTGTTTAGAAGATGCTTTAAAAAGAAAAAAAAAGGTTCATTCCCTTAACTTCAGCTGTGGGCTTTCTTTTATGTTTTAATCCTTGAAATGAGTGACCTTGACTTTCTGTAGTTAATTTGTGCCTTCAGAAATCACACTGATAAACTACACAGCACAGAAACATTGTCACCATCTCACCCAACTCAAATCATTTTAAGACAGCAATTCATATAATTCATAACACATTTCATATCTGATAGTCTGTGCATATCTGCATCATGTCAGATAAATTATCTATCTGAGCATCACACACCCACAAAGCGCACACCCTTACACACACACACACACACGCACACACACACACACACACACACACACACACACACACGTCCCACTGACTGCCCATTGTTTACATAGATTTGTGCACTGCACCATACAGGGTACACACACACACACGCCCAGCCCATTTTCTCTCTCTCGCTCTCTCTCTCTCTCTCTCTCTCTCTCTCTCTCTCTCTCTCTCTCTCCCTCCTCCTCCTTCATCCTCTCTCTCCTCCTCCACATTCTCTCCTTGCCTGCACCCAGAAGCCTCCTTCGTCTCTCTCCGCTTCCTCTTCCTCCACCGTCAGCAACAATGACCAGCACAGTATCAGGTAAGACGACACAATCCACGGCAGAACCATGTTGTTTATAGTGTGTGGCAGGGGGAGGGGTGGGCAGCATTGTTTTAAGTCTATTCGATGATGCAGAGGGTCTATGTGTATCTGTGTGATTGTCATGGCAACTGGGGTTTTCTTCTCTCGTTGTAGATGGGAGACCCTCCCCATGTCCCATACGGACATGTAGGCGCAGACAGATTCTTCCAGAAACAGCAGATCATTGATCATTTGCAGTAATATGTCACCACAGCTGACTGATGCAGATCAAGAACACAAGATTCACACTGAGACTGGCAATGAACGACACATGTTACCTACACCACTCTGGTGACTTTATACTGCAAGTAAAGGAGGACAAAATGAAAGAAATGAATACTGGGATAATCATCCCAGTATTATATCAATATTGATGTGTGCTGTATTTAGTACTCGTGATGATAACAAGTTAATCTTATGTTTAAACCATTAGATAGATAGATAGATGAATAGATAGATAGATAGATAGATAGATAGATAGATAGATAGTTACTTTATTAATCCCGTGAGGGGACATTTTTTTCGCTACAGCAGCAATTATGGTAGAGGTAAAAAATCTTAAATGCGTACCTTATTAAACACATGATAGAGTACATTTTCATATATATTCGAGGCAATAACCAACGTCAACCAATTCAAAAGCCTTCTATAATCAACAAAAGCACAGCAAATGTATCTCTTGTGAGTATGAGAATGAATTCACAACAAATGTGTAATAATCGCTTTCCTTTAGAGATACCATACATGCTAACAATTAGCTTGAAGCTAAATGCTAACATAAACACAGAAACAGGTTCACAATGACAATGCTAACATGATGGTGTTAAGCAGGTATAATGTTTACCATATTCATCATCTTAGTTTAGCATGTTAGCATGCTCACATTTGTTTATCAGCACTAAATACAAAGATGTGTCACTGGTTTTGCATGTGTTTGGTCATAAAACAATGTAGGCTATTGGACAAATGAAAGTTTTTGCCGTGTCATTAGAAAAGTCAGAACATTACTGAAGATTTTAGGATACATTGTCTATGAACCCTGAATATTTGTACCATATTTTGTGTCAATCCATTCAGTAAATTTGAGAACCTTTACTGGACAACAACAAAAAAATGAAACCTGCAATAACTCATTAAAAAATATCAGCCACAAGTTGTGAACATTAACAAATCACCATAAGTTGATAGAAAACAGTCGTTTATTCGTTCACCCAGCATTTAGCAACGTTGTCATTCATTTGGAGTTGTGTTTGTTTCCACCTGTAAGTCCAATATTCACTCTGCTTTTGGTCTCTATCAACTCCCACAGGAAATATCAAAACAATAACACAAACACATTGTCATGAAAATCGACAACATGATCTCCTCCCTACTCGTCATATTTTGCTGCTTGTGCAGCAGCCATTGCCATTAGATTTTGTCGTACATTACAGTTATTTGGCACCAAAGTGATTTACAATTCAGATTGTATCACACCGTAGGCACAGCTACAGGGTTAAGTGTCTTGCTCAACGACACATGCGATTAGCTGAGCCAGAGCCGGGGATCGAACCGCCGATCCTCTGATTGAAGGACGGCCCTGCTCTCCACTTAGACACAGTCACCCCGTAGTAGCTTGATGCTGAAGGTTCGCACGTCGTTAACGTTGTGAAACATTGTGAAACTGTAGCTGTTAGGTTTAGGTAACAAGATAACCTTTTTAGTGTTACAAAAAAAACATGGTTTGGCTAAGTATGTTTGTAACGTAACGTAAGCTGCAGACATAACGTCACTAAAACGAACTTAGATTGAGCCCTTCATACCTACATAGGGGTTTCTACAGTATAGCCTAGAACGGACAAACTGAACACTGGCTCTGGAGAGGGCCATATGTGTTTTCGTCCACCGTTTTGAGTTATTTGCTTAATTGATTTAAATGTATATAGATGCATTAAATAGCATATGAGATATTTCAGGCAATTGTGTGTTGACCGACTAACATGCATTTGTATAGGACAGTATACATCCATTTATCCTACTATCTAAATAGAAACAGAATAGGAGTAGAACAGATATAGAACTGTTTTCTGTGGTCTGTTAACTACTACAAAAGAAAATGGTGTTCGTTGTTATGGTGAAAACATATTGCAACATTAAAGAATGGCGGAATTAGCAAGTTAGCTAGCTAGCTTGCCAATTTTACCGTGCTTCAATGCTACACTGGTTACAGAAAATGAGCCGAATAAAGTTGTCAATCAATTGGCGATAGCTTTCCTACACTGTGGCAAGAGTGTGTGGATGAAGCATGAAGTAGTTACATTAACTCATTAACTCTTGCTTTCTGTGCTCTGTGACGTTACTACTCCACTGCTCGTTTTAGTCGTTACTGCAAAACCTCACCTCAGTAAGTCTGTGACTTGCTGTGAGTCGGTTTAGTTCATAGAGATATTAGATGTTTGACGGTCGCAATAGCAACGGTACATCCATCCTGCTACATTGATTTGAATGGTAATGTCCATTCTACTGCTATTCTATTTCTATGACTGTATCTCTCCAATAGTGTCCATTGATACATGCAGTTACAGATCGTTCAATATTCTGTGTTTCAAGTTACTGATCGTTAGGTTGACTATTATCTGGAGGCTTTTAAAAATGTTTTTTTTAACTTCTCATTGGCGGGCAGGTGTCTTACAAGACGCTTAGGATCGCTAGAAAACTTGTTTTTAACTTTAAACGGGTCATTGTCACAGGCCAACATCTTTATTAATTTGCTATTTTGCAAAATTTGACATAGTTCCACATCTATAACAGGATCAGTCATGAAGCTGAGTGATATTACCAATGTCAGCCTTTAAACTCATGTTCACATGGTGAGGTTATTCAGTTTTGGGTGGCCTGCTTCATATCATAACAGTGATCATTGTGCTCCACGTGCTTCCTTGTATTTGATATGAGAGGTTGATGGAGGTCATGCCAGCTGAATAGTAATTTCCATCACAATCTCCATGCACTATCCTTCATCATCAGTTTATCTCCACACTCGCGCATCTTCTTGATTGCACAACCAGACTCATCTTCTTTTTTTTTTCACCCCGAATGAGCTGAGATCCTCGTTGATGCAGAGGCAAATATTCGCCATATTGAGTGCTATGTTGAAAGTAGTTTGAAAGATGTCTCCGGCGCACCAGGCAAGACATTGTTTTCTTTTCCTTTGCACCAAACTCCTCAATAATAAATGAAGCACTGCATGCTCTCTGGTTCGTGAGCTTGTCAACGCCCTGTTCCTTGTCTCAACGATGTCTCCCGTTGTGTGCACACCTCGTGAGCCTCTCTGATGCGCACACACACACACACACACACACACACACACACACACACAGCTCATTACCTGCTGCTGTCCACAGAAAGCAGGAAAGCTAGTTATTGGAAGAACAAAAGAGGAAGAGACTGGAGAACATGACTATTGAACACATTAGATTATTACCATACCATGATACTACATTGTGATGTGCAAGCCAGCCATTTTGAGGATTCAGTGGAATAACAGAGCTGACTGTGCCCTACTTTAGACTGATGAAATGATGTATACTGCTTTGTAGATCTACTCTGACTCACTGTGCACAGCACACTGGGGGAGTGTGAACACTTACCTTTAGCAATATACTCCTTAGCTGTCTTTAATTTATTCCCTCAATAACAAGAGTAAGAAGCAGATGAATAAATGGATGCATCATGTTTGATTCTCTGGTGCTTGCAGGGCTGCAGGGTCTGTACACATAAACCTAAAGTGGCTAGAGGTGCTGCCCATTTGCCCTCAGGCTTAAGTGTCATCGCCATCTTGTTTTTTTGGAACCAGAAGTGAGAGGAGAAGGTGGAGCTAAGTACAACAGAACGAAACACGGACAACTCCAACACTAGACAACGCCATGTTAGCAACCTGTCAGTCACAAGGTAGCCCCGCCCTAAAGCATCCCCTGCTTTAAGGTCTGTTTGACTCTAAATGGACCATAATTTACTAAATGAACATCATGCTGTATTGAAGAAGACTTGAAACTAGAGATTGAGACCATAAACTCATGTTTACAATGTTTACTGAGGTAATAAATCAAGAGAGAAGTAGAGTAATTTTCTCATAGACTTCTATACAACCAGACTTCTTTCTGCAACCTGAGTAGTGGCCCCTGATGGCCATTAGAAAGAATGCAAGTTTAAGGCACCGCCACATTGGCTTCATTTTCTAGACTCAGAGGTTGCTGTCTGGTTTTAATCCGAGCTTCACTGTGCTTTGTTTATGGAGCTGGTCCAACTGTGTGTGCATGTTAGGGCATGTGAGTCCCTCTTTGTGTGTCCCACTGGCTAGCTCACAGCAACAGCTCTATACTGCACCATCAGCGGTTACATCTGATAATGGCGTCATGATCCACGGTGTTTCCGCGTAGGTGTAGAATCCTCTAGTTCCCTCTCAGGTTAACACCGTTTGCTCTACAGCCCTGTGACAGTTGTTAGCACCTTCAGCTGCATCTTCATGTTGAGAGTCGTGTGGAGGCTCACTCAATCATAGATATGCTCTGGATTCCATATAGAGCCCTGTGTGTATAATAAAGAACAGTATGTTGATGTATATTATGGACCTCTCTTATTCCTCAGCTCGACTGATATACATCCACTCACTCTTCCTCTGTTTGCCCATCTTCTTTTAATTGGTTAAAACTAAGTCGCTTTGTCTTCAGTTGGATTTTAATGGAGCAGATGGGCAATTACTGTATATGGCTTGTATGAAATAATAATATAATCAAGTACTTAGTTGTGTGCTGTTGTTGCTTCACTCAGAGTCCATGCAGAAACGAATGCTGGCTGCAGCAGATTTGGAGACATTATTTGTTATCAGTGGTGGGCCGTCAGGGCCAGCAAGGCCTTCTCTGCTGGCCTAAACAGAATCACAAAGTTATAGCTATTTTATAATTTTTCTTAAATACACTACATGTATTATAATTTATAAAAATATTTTTCCATTATCTTATTTTCTCATTGCACAGCTACTGTCTTCCTCAGTTGCTCTGCTTCCAGTGCAGCTTGTTTTAAGTAGAGCTTTTATCCAATCAGATTTCACCTCTGTGTCTCTAGGTAAGAAGAGAGGCAGAGGCCTGCAGACTCACAAGTGCATCCATGTGCAGTTTAAGTGAATGGGGACGATATTGTTGATTGTCATATTCTTTAACCAATCAGATCTTTAGTTTGACATGTTGGGCGTATTCTTTGACGTGTCAGAGCCTGCTAGCTGGCCTACAACTACGTAGTTGAACTACGTCAGCATTAACGGGCAGCTCAGTTTTAAGGAGCAGCTCTGCAGTGAGGTGCAGCGTGTGCTGTGATTGGTCAGTGGGCGAGCACGTGACTATTGTGAAACGAAACTTAAAGTAGCCATCAGAGGCTTATTTGGAGTAGTAAGAGTTCAAATTGAAAGATATGGAAGAAATTATGATTTTTTTTGCATTTTGCTTGGTGTAGATTATTATTTTTTACCTAGCTTTGTTTTTTAACACTCAATGGCTTAAGGAGGAGAAACGGATTTGTGAGTTGGGATTTAACCGTGGCATTAAACTCTTTGTCAACAGAGAAAGGAGGATGGAGTTTGTCTTTAAGTGAACAGCATTTGGTCAGGTTTGTTTTTTTACATCTAATATCTGAATGGCCCTCGAGTGTGTAGCAGAATGCGTGTTCCGCTGCAGTGTTGCTGGATTGATTTGTTGCTTTGTTGTCATATGAATATATGTGACTCTTGTGAGTTTGTTGTTGTCATTGTGTTAATTATATAGATTTGTACTATATGCATTATCCGTTAATTACGAAGCATACCGTCATGCGCGGAGTTATTGTTTGTTAAGCTAGTTTAGCCTAGCCTCTCAGAAGTGCGGTGCCTCAGCTGTTTTTTTGTTGTGTTTTTTTTTATTCTGGGTTGACAGGTCACAGCCTGTTGTCTCCTACATGAGCACAGTCCCCCGAAAACATTATATTTCCCACAATTTAAGCTTCTGCATTTTCCAAATGCACAAGTATTATTCAAACGTATTGTTCGGTTTGTAAGCCTCGTACCGAACGGTTTAATACGAATACGTGTATTATTAAACCCCTAGAAACAAATAACCGTAGCTGCACCATCATGAGGTTATTAGGTGGTGTTTCAGCTGCAAGACAGCACTGAAGGCCCAGGTATAAAATGCACGGCCCGCCACTGTTTGATATGGATTATGATGCTGTGTGGCTGCAGACACAGGGACTGCAGAGGGAACCACGTGGTTGGGTCCATCTCAACAATAGATGACCTCGTCGTGAATGTACAGATCTGTCATGTCAGTGAAACCTGAGACATCAAACTGATGTCCTGTTTCTAGGAGGGAAGACCTTCACATATCACATCATGACTCATCTCTTTAGAGAAGGTTCTCTAAATGTGGCCTGCAACTGGACAACTCAAGGTTCCCTAAACAAAAACACTCCTCAGTGGGAACACATCCACCGTATGTAGCCCTCAGGACTAGATTGAGTAACTGAGGATTACTCAGCACTTTGAACATCGTGGATGCTTCTATCACACAGATAGTGTGCTGTAGATAATGCAGCAAGTAAATGAATTGTTCCAACTGATTGGCACCTGCCTCTCCGAACAGCAGAGGGCGTGTTTTAACATCAAATGTGGCGCGAGTAAACGTCGGGCCTGGATCAATGTCCATATGTGTAATGTCAGTTTAGTGAGGTGTTTGTGTTAACTAGCCTACCCTCATTGATGTAAGTGAGGTGGCCAAAAGTAGTTGTGTGTGATGAAGATAATAACCGTCATTTTCATTTTGTGATAGAGCTCTATTATATTTGAATTAAATTAAACTCATTATTGAATGAGGGCCCTCTGGAGTCCTCGTCATGGCCAGCAGGGTTGGACCCTGACCATTATATTGAGAAACACTGACTTGTTTTATTTGAATACAGGGTTTTTGCTTGTTTTCACTTCATACTGCCTTTACGTCCCCTTGTCGTGAAAACTATTTGTGGAAAATCATATCCATACCTTGAAATGTATTCATGTATGTTCACATTCATACTGTGATATGGGCCTGTGTCATTGTCATATGTTATTCACATCACTGAGGCAGGGTGTTTGTGCTCTTTTGGCCGCCTTAACCTTGTAACCTTTTGACACGCAGGTAAAGCAAAGTTCAATCTTTGAAGAAATGACTTCACAATTGTGGGTATGGGGAACAGGATGCCCAGTAAGGGGGGGAGATAGAAAGGGGGCTGTTAGACTACAATTAGCGGAGTGTCCACTGATAGGGGAAATCAGGAAATAAGCACGCAGAGGGCTGTAATATATGACGGCCAAGGGATTAAGAAGAGCCAGGGAGCCTAGGTGTTGCCGCACGTAGACATGCACAACTCAAACAAACTCATCTCAGGAGGATTTGCTTGTCGACTGACACTTTGTCCCAGACACTTCGTTGTTTCCTTGAGAGTAGGTGGGTAAGAATAGAGGCCTAGGAGCCTGGGTGAAGAGAGAGGGGGGTTGAAGCAGATGTACAAGTAATGCAGGTTTTCCAGCACAAGATACTGAGAATGCTTTACTTTGCGTTAGCTGACTATCTATAACTGTAGAATTTCATCTAACCTTTTCTCAGATAGGTTGCCCTTTAACTCTTCAATGATCCCATATCGATGCTCAGTGACTTGGGGGCCATCTGGAAAAAACTGAATTATCCCAGAAGATTGTGGCACCAGAAAGTGATTTTGAAGTACATGTTAATAATAAAAATAACAACTTTTCATGAAATGCATTTCAGTCACGCAATAAAAAGCCCCCAGACATGAAAACTGATGGTTCCACTTTGTACTTGGCTTCTGCTACTTTGTGAGTGGCAAAGTAACAGGGGGAAGTTGCTGCTATCAATTTGAATACCTAAAGAAGTCATGTATGACTAAGTACCAGCCTGACATCCCACTTTGAATGCAGCAAAACACGGATCACTAAACACACAGATGAGTATAATGAGTTCAAGCTGAAACGAGTAACAGCAACACAAGAGATACCCAGAAATGCAATCACAAGTGCGTAGCCACCCTCAATTCTGAAGGTCACCGCGTTTCGAGGATAATTTAACCAGTCTGGATGAACAGAGATAGGAAGGGCCAAATGAGGGAATTTCTCCACTAAGCCACACGTGTAAAACTAAGTCATAAACAATAAGCATACCTGATCAGAGAATCAGGATGCACATGCTCCAGGTCATAGGCCGGATCGTCTATCGGTAAGTCAGGAGCCTCTGGACATGTCTGAGGCCTTGGGCCCCGCTCTATGTACTGTGTGTATGTGATGATTGAGGTGCTGAACTCTTGTTCGCCTTGTGCAATGTGTCCTTGATTCAGAAACACAAGGAGGGAGATGGAGCTCTACTATCAATCCATAGCCTTGGAGTCACTCATCTCACAGAAGGGGAGTTGTGCACTCCTGCTTCTGTGTGTTCCATGGAAGGTTAAGACCTGATGCACTAAATTAGTTTATGACTAGTTTATGGGCGCCAACTAGTCTCGTAACTACCTGACCCAAAACTGACCCTGACTTTGGTTTATCCCCATTGTTCAGTTCAATAGAGGAACAGATGCAGAGGAAGAAATGATTCCGCAATAGACAAATAGGCTGGATGGTAAAGCAATACTTTTAGAATTGTGGAGTCTTTGGCAATTAGACCCCATCGTGACGTAGTATTTTATTTACTGTTTGACAGCAACAATGCAATTGGCTTGAAGAAAACTTCCCCTCAGTTTCATTTACGAATAAAACTCTTAATAAGGGGCAGCAGCAGTATCATGGGATGTATCTGTCTGTAATATTTTGAATACATCACTAATGGCAGGAGTACTTTCTCATTGTCTCCTTTACTCTACTGAAGGATTTGAGGACACTTTTCGACCATGAACAAGGAAGCGGAAATATGATGAAACAGTCGCCCACAGATGAAGTTGAAGATACAGAGCTGTCACTCTGGTTCCAGTACACTGTCTGAGGCCATGCTCGTGACTCACCATTCAGGAAGTCTAGTTGGTAGAACGAGTTGCCTGTGTGAAACCCCTAAATTGTGATTAATATATAAATTAACCAACAATTTTGGAAGGAATTGAAACTCAACGCATTGTTATAAAATGTTACTTCATCATTTCGCAACAGAATTTTATCAGATATAATTTTTATTTAATTATAGACATTTTGATTTAAAAAGCATTTTTTTCAAAAGCCTGTTTTGTATTTAATTAATTGGCTTCCCCCCCCCCAATAATGCATTCCTCTCACCTTTCAGCCAATCATTTGCCCCCTGCCATGAGCTAGCAAGCTCAAGGACTGCTATCAAATTTAGCCAGTTTGCTCCTGCCATAGCAACAACAATGCTAACGTGATCGTGAATCAACTAACTAGAGGCTGCTGCTGTAGAGAAACACAGTACACAGGTATGATGTGACGGGTGTTTATAATGTCTTCTAGGTGCAGCTTATTTGATACAAACTGCCGTAACTTTCCCACCCTACGTTTTACTTTGTTTCTGCATTTTGCCCTATACTAAAACAGTACCGGGTTGGGTGGATTGTTTGCCGTGCTGCTCTGTTCTCTCTTTAGCACTGATGATGACCCGAAGCATTGGGAATTCTGAACTTCCAGCCCAGTATCATGGCAGTGTCGCTCAGATCGAAAATAAAGGCAAAGTCAATTTGGATCCTTTTTAAATGCGACCACGAGACTCAGCAACAGTCAGAGCAAGTGACCTAGTATTTATTTTCTAAAAAGATTGCTTATTGTGGGCTGGATGGGAGGAGGACGGATCCAACGAACACAGGACTTTTATCCACGAGACTTTATGACCGTGGTTTTGTTGCCTAAACCTGTATATAGATATTTTAAGCCCAAAAATGATGATTTTCCAAAACCTAACAAAGTGTTTTTGTGGGCTGAACCTATATTTTGTTTTTACCGTAATGTCGTCCTGAAGCTAACATTGTTCCGAGCACCACAAAAAATATAGACGATTCGTGTCCCTGTACACGGAACCAACAGATTGCATGAGTTGACTATTTCACAAACTGCCGTGAGACTGTGTTGGATCTTCAGTCACCTCTTACCCGCTTTAGCTCTTTGCACTCCCGTATGCACAAAATAGTTATCTTTTTGGGGTAATGTCTGGTGCAAAAAGCTTATATCATGTACAACCATATTTGATGAGTGAAGAGGAAGGGTTTGACATGACTTCAGCGCAGAATTATAATAGAATAATAATCTGAACACACGAGTCACGAGTTTCCGGGGTTTCTACTTCAACAGAGTTCCCATTGTTAAGGCAGTATCAAGGAAACAATACAGCATGCTATCTGGAAAGAGATACAGCTCATAAACATGCTGACTGGAAGAACCTGTAGGCAAATCATTCAGTCATATGTGTACATTTGTACAGAACACATAGTGTGAAGACACATTGAGCTTTCTCAGTTAAAGTGTAAAGTGTCTGTATGCTCAGACATTGCCAGTAGACATCTTTCTGTAGACCTGATGGTGTGAGTGAAGTGCACACACAGTATTTGTATCTGAGACTGGGGCTGGCTGACCACAGCAGTCACAACATGTCCTTCCTTTTCAATATCTATCCCCTAGTTTAAGCCTTCCATGTGAACTCACTAGACCTCATGAACTACTGATGATAAATATTGACTTCGTCCCACACAGGTGCAACAAAACGAACAGAGAGTAATGAAAATGTCAATCAAATCGATCTCACTCAACCAGTCCTGAGGTGTTATAAGCCAAAATAAATGGTATCACCTGTGTGGGTTGACTTTTGATTGTTATTTATGTTTAGTATGACACTTCATTGTGTATTATTGCTTGAATTAAAGGTGCTGCTGGGATAAAAGAGGTGCCAGTTAGTACCCAAGTACTAGAGTAATGTGGAGAAACCTACAAGTGAAATCTGTGCAAACTAGACCAAAGACTTGTTTTCTCCATACACAAGAAGGGCTTTGTGTTGTTTAAAGGCAGCAATGTCAAACCTTTCTTGTTGTTTTTCTGTTGTATTATATTTCTAGCACTGCCAACCAAATTCCTCACTGACGTAACTCAAGTTAGATTCTGTCCCACTAAGTTGACAGAATTTTAGAGTGTTTTTATGTGTAACATTTTGGTCTTTTATCTCTCTGTAACAGCCTACACAGACAAAATCAAGGAGATGTCCATGCTGTCTCTGATCTGCTCCTGCTTCTACACACAGCCACATCCCAACAGCCTCTATCAGTATGGAGGTCAGTCTGTCTGCTTGTCTGTCCGTCTGTCTGTCTGTTTGTCTGTCTATCTGTCTGTTTGTCTGTCTATCTGTCTGTTTGTCTGTCTATCTGTCTATCTGTCTGTTTGTCTGTCTGTCTGTCTGTCTGTTTGTCTGTCTGTCTATCTGTCTGTCTGTCTGTCTGTCTGTCTGTCTGATTGTCTGTCTGTCTGTCTGTCTGTCTGTTTGTCTGTCTATCTGTCTATCTGTCTGTCTGTCTGTCTGTCTGTCTGTCTGTCTGATTGTCTGTTTGTCTGTCTATCTGTCTGTCTGTCTGTCTGTCTGTCTGTTTGTCTGTCTGTCTGATTGTCTGTTTGCTTGTCTGTTTGTCTGTTTGTATGTCTGTCTGATCTGATTGTTTGTCTGTCTGTTTGTCTGTCTGTCTGTCTGTCTGTCTGTCTGTCTGTCTGTCTGTCTGTCTGTAGTCTGCATCTGCTTAGTTTACCACCCAAACTATGCAAACCAATGCCTTTATTTTTAAGCTGTTCTCAAAAACTAAATGTCAAGTACAACATGAAATTCAGCAGAGCGGGGTGCTTCAAAAGGCCAAATCATTGCCAAGGCAACATCAGATATGCCACCCACCACGATAAGTGTCTCTGCCAAGGTCAGTGACAAATAGGACGGCCTTGTGAAAGAGCTTGTGTTTGTTGGAACAAGCTAATGCTAACAGTAAAAGAAGACCAGTGAATTAGGCCATACCTATAAAGTGCAGTGAAAGAGCAAAAGGCAATACAATAATATGATATGTATATAAAAAGAGTGTCACAAGAAGAGTGACACACTTTACCCCTGTTTACTACCAAGCATGTGCACAGCTCCTTTCAGATCACAGCTCTCTCGTTTTGCCACATTTAATGCCTTTATTCAAAGTCTAGGGAGGACAGGAAATGACGAAGGCGGGGAGAGGTGTGGAACGAGGTGCAGCTTGTACATTATTTTTGATAAACAATGCTGAGACACAGTCCAGAGATGTATCACCCAGCCCTCTGATTTATGAGAGAGCATGCAAGCAATCAAAAAGAACTAAAGAAAGGAAGACCTTGCACCTGATAAACAGTTTACTGTTTTACCGTTGCTGTGTCAGACCTGGAGGTGAAGGGCCTGAACAAGCGAGCGTCGGGCCAGTCGTTTGAGGTTATCCTGAAGGATCCCGACCAGTCCAGGGACAAAAGCCAGCCTCAGCCGCTGCCCTCCCCGCCGAGGAGGGATGTGTCCCTGGAGGAGCTCCAGAGGAGGCTGGAGGCTGCTGAGGATAGGAGGAAGGTAAGCAGACATGTGATCGCAGCATGGCCCCGTGATGGAGTGTCACGGGGCCATGTTGATTTTATCTGCACACACAGTATGCTAATATACCTCCTTTCATTTTCAGTTGAGGATTTCTGTACATTGCTTTCCCACCATATTTATTCTATAATAGCCCAGATAGATTAAACTGAAGTCTTGTCATTCTCAAGTAATTAAAGATATAATAATATAATAAAAATAGATATAGTTAAATGAATAGAAAATAAAGTTATTATTTCTTGTAAACTGTTTTCAATCTGTTGAAATCAAATCTGGTTCGGCCATAATTCATGTGAAACCCACATAGGCTGAGCTCACCCCTCCAGCCAGGAGCAGAGCTTCGCCTCACTGCTCCTCCGAATACCCGCTGAATGGGAAGGGAGGCATGGGAGAACCAGAACCAGAACCAGAACCAGGACTGACCCTGCTGAAGTAAAACGAGAGGTTCGCTAAAGGGACTAAATGAAAAGTGGCAATTATACACATTCAAATCAATCTTATTAACAACAGCTTGTGATTAAATTGGTTATTATGATGTGTTCTCCATAATAATATCAGTTTAACAAATGGTAATGCCATATAAACTTGATATTATTTTTAGTGTCCTTCAAAGATACCTGACACTTTCTGATAAGTGTTGCATTTGTATATTTACTATGAAGACCACTGGCTTTACTGTCTTACTTTTGACTGACAATACATTTGAATGTCGTTTAAGGAGAATATTACCTATTTAAAAAAAAATTGTAATTGTTATTTAACAAATGAGAGCTTTTTATCAGCTCATCTCTTCACTCACATTGAGATACAATGCTTAGTATAGAAATCCACCTGAAAATCTATAAAAGTGAGGGGGACATTTGGAAATCAGTCCTTGGTTCCAGCATGTAACTCCTAAAGCACCATCACTGGCACTCACATCGACATAAAATACAATATTACCCTGGCATGATCGATTCAACTTTAAAAGAAGATAGTTTATATCTTGTTTAATTTGTTAACAAATTGTTAAAAATGCATTATTGATGCTATATGTATGATACTAGTGTCGTGCCAGTGCGGGCTGATTGCTTGGCAACAACTATCAGCTATGTAAAGATAGTGGAGTTATGTCTACCTGTGTGCGTTGTAATCCGACCCTCTGTCCTTTGTTTCATAGTTGGGCCGGCGATGTGTGCTTTTAGTGCATGTTAGTGCATTTGAGCACACCCCGCTGGTTAGCTAATGGCCTCCGCTCTGCACTGCTCTCAAACGGCAGTTACAGCTGATAATGCCGTCCCGACCGACAGCGTTGTCGCGAAAGCGTAGCGTCCACCCACCGGTTCCCCCTCAGGTAAACACCGTTATCTCTGTCAGCACTGTTGCCGTTGTTTGCACCGTTAGCACGGTTATCTGCGAGCCGCCGGCTCAGCCATCACCTTGAGACGCCATGAGGCAATAAATTCACTCAGAATTCCATGTTGAGCACCTGTAACTTTTCATTCTCAGACAATAAGGGTTAAAAAATGTTTTTCATTTAAAAAAACTAAATCGTTTTAGTTGTTTTATATTTAGGGCCCCGAGCAACCGACAACGTCGGGATAGCGAAGGCCCTATTGATATTGTACCTGTTTGGGTAAACGTACGCATGGTTGGAGGACTTGCCATGCATGAAAACTCACCAAATTTTGGGGACTTGTCAGGCCTGGTGAATATAGCCATCTGAAAAATAATGCATCTTTCTGTGTAAAGAAATGGCTCTCTAGCGCCCCCTACAAGTCGGACCGGCGATGCCCCTCGGTCAGTATGTCCGATTGACTTGAAATTTGACACACATGTCCACTTGAGCTAGAGCTACAAAAAAGCCAATCAGACCCTTAAGCTCCGCCTACTTCGATTTTCCACTATATTGAATTTAGTGTAAAACACATTTCTGCAAACTCCTCCTACATGCTTAGTCCCATTACTACCACATTTGCTGTGGATCATTACTGGATCTACGTCATCAAAAGCTTTTTGATATCTCTTTTCTTTTACAAGATATGTACCAATGAACTTCTTAGGCTTAATATCAATACATATAACTTCTCAACCGTTTGTCCTAAAGTAACCAGATTTTCAGCATATGTGCACATTGCATCCTCTAACATACCCTGAGATTTATTTTGCATTCAACAACTAGGGGGCGCTACAGTAAACCCTCAAAGTTGTGCTTTTTGTCACTTTTTGCAGATTTCAGCCTTCGCACTTTAACGAACTCCTCCTAGAGAATTTATGCGATCAACTTCTCCTTTGGTCAGGATGCTCTTAAGACCTTTGTGATTAAAAGTTATTAAAATCGTGCGCTTTCATCGAAGAACCTTGACGTGGCGTGGCGGCCATTTTGCCTCATTGTTTATGAAAAAATAAGTTCTTATAAGTTGTTATAACTCCAAGGTACATTATCCAATCCACACAAAACTTCTTATGCATGATGCTACTTCAAGCTTGAACATACTTCAATTGAAAATAATTCAATAACTCATAGCGCCGCCTACTGGGTAAAGGAAATGTCATATTTTATACTTTTATTTATTCCTCCTAGCCAGGTGACCTGATGGGTCTCAAATTTGCTAAGGATAGCCTTAAGACATTGATGATGCATCATCATGAATATTGTGCATTTTTGTTGAACACTGTTGCCGTGGCGACGCATCGTTCGCCATGAAAAAGGAAGCTGATGGTTTAGTGACTTGGGATGCTCAAAAACTCATGCAACTTTGTACATGTGTCACAGGTCATTGGAAGAAATATTTTATATAATTTTTTGGCTTGGCCGTTTTAAATTGTCTCTATAGCGCCCCCTACAATATTTCAAAACAGCAGCCCCAGCGCTACGTTTGAGCTACATGTATGATACCATTTTGATTTTTGTGTCATTTTTCCATAGATTTTGGCCTATTTTTAGTCGCTATACTTTAACGAACTCCTCCTAGTGTCTTCATCAGATCCACTTTAAATTTTGTCAGTACCATGTCAAGACCGTTGTGATTAAAAGTCATCAAAAGCTTTACGTTTGACGGAATGGTTTAGCCGTAGCGTGTGGCTACTTTACGTTATTCCCCATGAAAAAAGCTGATGTAACTCAGCTGGACTTGTTCCAAACAGTCTCAAAATTCACTTGCTTGATAAAACTCAGGCCTGAGGATGTCTACAAGCTAATTTCCCCTAATACTCACAGCGCCACCTGCTGGCGAAAGGAAATCTGGATTTTATGATAAACACCTCCGATTTACATGACTTTTACACAATGTGGTTTACACTTGATATGGAGCTACATGATGCATGTTGGCACGCGTTCTGTAGCACCAGGCAGCAGATACAGGGAGCATCGGACTATTTGCAAAGCATCATTTCCAGCATCAGGCGGTCCACGTGGGATTAAAAATGTCTCGCTCGCGGACGCGCTGTCCGACGGTCGCGGACATTCTCGAACGCGCAGGCCGGAGTCCCGCCAGCACCCCCGACGCGCTGCAGATTGCGAGGGCCCGTTCATCGCTGCTCGCAGCTTTAATTTTATTTGTGTTGCTCAAAACATCTTTAACAGAGTTCACACTCTTAGGCATGTCAAGTAAATGCTTGCAGTAGCCTTCAGAGCCTATTGTGCAGTCGTGATACCTTGGCACTGTCACAGACACAACATTTCACTGTGGATACCAAAGCACCACAACTTCGTCTCCAAGTATTAAAAGGATTTGATTCCTTTGGTCGTTGTTGTAAGGTTGGGTTACCTTTTGACTGTACGCTCAGATTACAGAGGATGACTGTTGGCCCCTCCCAAGTAATGTGTTAAGAAATGGCTTCAGTCATCACCTGTCTTTGTCAATTCATGAGTAAGCCAGTTGGAATGCAACACTTTGAACGGGAGTTCTGGTAGACTATTATGCTGAACAGGTTTGCTAAATGTACAGTGGTTGGCAAGGTTACTGTATAATAAAGTAGTTCCACATGCTGTAAATACTTTTATATGAGGGCAAGCTAGGCCGCCGCCTCTTTACCTCAAAGCAAAGGTCAACCACAAGATGTGTTTATGAAACAACTCTAATCCTGCTCTAAAGGGACGAACTAGTGTGTTCTTCCATCCAGCTCGTCTTTCTATGACCTGCTATCATTCAGCTCCAAGCTTTCCCAGTTTTTTACTGCGAGATCCCCTCAGACTGATTCTTGGATGTCAACATAAAATAAGTTTGGAGTAAACAAGAAACAATGGAAAGAGGGTTCGAACATGACCTGGCACAAGGGAGTGTCGAAATAACAGGGTAGGACAATTAATAGGGTGTGCAAGACGACAGTTACGCAACAAAGAAAGACGAAATAGATCTATGGCACCTTCCTAATTAAAGCTTCATCCCTAAGTGACACTTAACAGATTATGCTATCAACAAGTGGTAAAAATAAAACCTGCAGCAACGTAACACAATTGTGATTGGCTCCGATGGAATTTATTTTCTTGGGCCCTCGCCCAAAACACAAGCACAAGTTTATGCGCACACACATACAGAAAAATACAATGATACAATGACGCATTTTTTTTTTTGAAAAGACCGCATGCAATGAGTGAAAACTGACACGTTTTGGACTTTTGTAGGAAAACACAACATTTTTATAAGACATCATACGAACCCTTGTAGGAGGATACGTTGCCGTGGTAGCAACCTGTCAATCACAAGGTAGCCCCACCCTAAACCATACTCTTTATGGTCTATTTGACTTTAAATGGACCATCATTTACTAAATGAACATCATGCTGTATTGAAGAAGACTTGAAACTAGAGATTGAGACCATAAACTCATGTTTACAATGTTTACTGAGGTAATAAATCAAGAGAGAAGTAGAGTCATTTTCTCATAGACTTCTACACAACCAGAGGAGTCGCCCCCTGATGGACGTTAGAGACAATGCAGGTTTATTAAGACACTTCAAGACAGGATCGAGCACCAGCAACAAAATCAGTTTGACTGCATTATCTTCTCAACCATGAGTGATGCTGCACTGCACAGTGCGCGGCTTGGATCTTAACTTTTGTCAGACGCCCTGAGGGAGATCGACTGTAAGTTTCCTACTTGCTGTTGGCTATATTGAATGTCATTTCCATTATGAAACGTCTGTTTCCTGGATAAAAAGAACAAACAGTGGTTGCGTCTCCAGTCTGATCTAGAGTGCAGAGTGGACAGGTAGCCTAGGTGGTTTGTTGATATGATGTAACAGAAATGCATATTGGATAGTGGCTATTGGATAATCTAGGTGGTAAATAAATGGAGCATAGTTTTATACTCTACTTATGACTGGACCAGTCTGGAGCAAATAAAAGATTTCCTAAAAGAAAATAATATATTTTAGTCCAACAGTTATCCTGTTTGCGTCATACCTTGACTCCTGATAAATGCCGGGTCACACCTTATAGGCTTGTAGGCATAGGCCTGTACATCCTGTTTCGTCATGCGAGCTCTGCTCTGTTCCGACACCTGCTCAGCTACAGAGTTTCTTGTGCAGAGAAGTCTGCCCTCAGCAGAAGCAAGATGAATCCCCCCGTGTAGTCCAGACACTGGTGATGGCTGATGAGGCTGATAGAATGATGAGTTGATGAAGTTGATGAAGCTATGAAGACCGGGTGGAGATGGGGAGGTGGAGAGGCGAGTAACAGCAACATGAACGTTCTAGAGGTAGAGAGACTATCACATTTAAAAAGAGACAATAGAGATAATAGGCTAACGATTTAATTGTGTCGCTGTGCTATTGGCTAGAAGAGACTGATATCGGATATCATGATTGACAGCCCCGAACAATGACAGCAAGGAAATTATCAGTGAGCATGCGTGAGAGGAGCGAATGGTAGATGGATGAGAAATAAACTACAGGCCTTAACCTGCAAAAGTATCGTCTTCCTGACTGAACTTACGCTAGAGCTTCATTAGGCCATGTAGATAAATGTTAGTTGACATCATGTGTGAACATGCCCAGAACATGCATTGATGTTGTACATACGAGAACTAAATACAGAAAAATATGAAGAACAATGTAATTGTAGGACGGGGGAATTTGGGCCCCTGACAGCTTCTTCGCCCCTGTGCAGCTGCACCCCAGTGGCGGCACAGATGCACAGATCCCTGCCAGGATGTGTCTGCACCCGCCCCCCGTCTAGACCGCAAGCGTATCAGGCGTGTTTTTCCCTCGCAAGTAGATCCGCTCTCATTTTATGCAGCTGTCTGCAGTTCACTGTGTAAGGCTTCATGTTGACTGTTTAACACTTCCTCTGAACAGGTACTGTCAGTTCTGCTGTGAGTTTAGTCCCGTTAGCTGCTAGCTCTGTCAGCTGTATTAGCCCTGTTTGCTGTTAGCAAAACTCAATAAAACTCACCAAAAATGTCTAAGTTAGTCTTTCCACTGTTCCATCAAACCCTTAATTCACTGATTTACATGTAAAAATATGCTGGCTCTACATGCTGTCTTCCCCGCTGTCTCGCAACTCTCATTCTCGAGGCACCATTAAATTAGCAAAAATTGCCTAAAAAATCTCCCCAAAAAACCAACTGCCAGAACTGCCCAGCAGCTGCTAACAGATAACTAGCTGGCCTCCAACTGACAGGAGCAGATATGTTGTAGTGAGCGCTCAGTCCTGGGACAACTAAATGCTGTTTGGCTTGAGCCCTGTTTCAATCGATCACTGCTGTATTGTTTGATTGAAGCTTCTAAAGGAGAGCCCAAACTGATGCAGTTATTTGCAGCCTGATAAGAGTAGTGAGAAGTCAGCAGCAGTGACAGTGTAAAACCGTCAATTAAATATGTTGTCAATAAAATATGTTTTCAAAAAGTGTAAATCACTGCAACCACAAATGATTCTTAAGCATTAAAGTTATAAATGAGCATAAAAAATATTAGACTGATGGGTCCAGTAGTGTGCGAGATTAGCCATGGACAAACAGACAGACACAGTGATGCACACACAGATGCACACAAGCCTGCACGACCGATTACATAATCTCCTGGTGGAGATAATAAAGTGAATCATAGAGCAGATAAGAGGGATTCACTGAGAGGCTGTGTTGAAACTTCAGTAGGTGGCAAGTTTTTATTTCAAAACAGCATGAGCCATTAAGTGATTTTAGAAATATATGTGTCATCAAGTCAACCCATGCATGTATCATAGTTATGTTGTGCTCCAGGGCAGTAAATGTCTTATTGATTGTATTGATTGATAACTTTAAAGCTTGCTTCAAAGCTGTCAGGAAATTCCGCTGTTTGATGAACTTGGTTTTTAGTGTTCATGAATCCCTGCCAAACCCAACTACCATTACCATAATCACCTGCATTATAACGGTGTCTCCACTCTCTTTGTCGTCCCCCCCATGAACTGTATCTGCCACGCTGCTGTAGTCCCAGGAGGCCCTGTTGCTGAAGCAGCTTGCAGAGAAGAGGGAGCACGAGCAGGAGGTGCTCCACAAGGCACGCGAGGAGAACAACATCTTTAGCAAGAAGACGGAGGAGAAGCTCACCCAAAAGATGGAGGTCAACCAGGAGAACCGGGAGGCCCACCTAAATGCTCTCAAACAACGACTGCGTGAGAAAGCAAGTCTTCCCATTTTGTGATCATTTGTGACTGTGGGCATGAAACATATGCCACCGCTGGAGGAGGAACCCCTTGTGGTTGGGAACCTCACTCGGTTATCAAGGGCAGCTTTAGGACCCTGGCCCTAACACCCCCAATTTAGATGCCAATCTGACCCTTATTGCTTCACTAAAACACAACAGCTATTGTCTAAGCTTTATAATCACACCGCAACATCATATATGATACACAAGCAGAGTATCAAAAACAATCTGAGCCAACCAAGTTATCACATACTACTGAACAACGTAATTTTAACTTTAGCTTGTAACAGGAATGTCCTTCAACTGTATGTCTAATTTATTTTCTACTGTCAGCCTATCCCAGGGGAAGAGCTCTCTTACCTTTAGCAGACTACGAAGGCCCCCTCAGAGATGAGCAACACTGGACCTTTTATTGGAATGCACGAAATACATACCAGTTTTATTTGTTTTTTACAAAAAAAAAGCTTACAAAAATGAATAATGTAAAATAAGTGAAAGAAAGGACAAAATGTCAAAACCCCTCAAAAGAGCCCCCGATCCTTTGTTGTCTCCGATACATCTTTTCTTGGCGCTTCCTCGACCTCCGGGTCCATATAAGGTAAACAACAGATCATTCTTAAATCATTGGACAAAACAGTTTTCGTCGTCTTATCTTTTCTGACAGACTTATTCTGTCGGTTAACACTTTCCTGCTTCTGTGTAACCGGATGTCTCCCTAACAATCACTATAGTTAGAGTTTCTGAATTGACAACCTTTTTGCTCTGCTGACCCTGTCAATCATCAGGTCAGAGTGAGTTTAACCCAAAGTTCACTTATTTCATTCGCTTTAACATTCAGTCAACAATAGAAGCACATATGATTTCATCTTGATAAATGATAGAAAACACACATCAAAGCTAATCATCATTGAACTGTCCCTAAACAATATGAGATTACATGTAACGAGTATATTGATATCTGAAAATAAAACACTCTTAGCTCGATAATATAAAATAGATCGTAACTCATCCAAGAGAATGGAAAATTAGATGAGGATACATGTAACGACATGGGCGACTGTGGCTTAGTGGAGAGCAGGATCGTCCTTTATTCAGCGGTTTGATCCCCGGCTCCGCTGATCGCATGTCGATGTGTCTGTGGGCAAGACACTTAAACCAAACTTAGACCAAAATTGCTCCCGTTGTGCCATACTGTGTGTGAATGTTAGTTAGTCCTGATGGTGTAGCCCCTACCATCAGCGTATGAATGGGTGAATGATGACAAGTAGTGTGAAAGCGCTGTACAAGTACAGTCCATTTACCATTTACCATGTATGCATAAAAAGGTCAGTAACGCCTTAAGTTAGGACTTCCTGTTTGGCTACAGGTCACAGGAGCCATGTTTCATATATGTCAGCTAGGCATGAGAACCACAACATGCCTGATTTTCTTCAGTTCACACAGGTTTATTTGCATCACACAGAGTACAAGTAAACCGAGCTGTCTGGAATTAGAAATGTACATTACTTTATACCCTCCCGCTGCTCCCAGTCTTGCCCCCCCCCCCTTCTTTACTTTGTCTTCCTCTTGTATAAACCTAAAAGTACTACGAGCCCCAAGGCCACTGGGCCTACCCGCCCAACTTGGCGCTCTAAAAAACAGGGAGACCGATGATAGCTAATCCCCCCCTTTGATGGTTTGGTTTGTGCTTAATTTGCGCTAGCTGAGTCTGTGCATTCTTTCGTACGATACATCCTCGACTCCCTACTTCCTGTCCTGTTATCCCTGTACATCATTGTGAATCTGTTGACCTCCCAACTGAACTAGACATTTTTATCTGAGTGCAAAAAGTTACGAGGTCGAAGCGACCTGAAAGAGCATAAGGCACTCTGCCTCAGTGATGTGACTATATGACAATGATACAGTCCAATATCAAAGTATGAATGTGAATACACATGACTTTTAAAACACTGAATATCATTTTACACACATACATTTTTCTCCCACAGTTTCCTTTGTACAGTATAAGTGTCAGCCAGATGCTCAAACCTCAGGATGTTGCTGTTACGCTTTAGGGTCTCGCTTCTCGCTCCTCAGGTATAGAGGTGTTAGATAGTATCAACGTTCATCTGCAGTACACAGAAAAACCACAGTTTCGCCTTGTTGCAAGTATTTGTTTAAACCACAATTTCAATAAGTCAATTAATCAATTGGCGTATCAATTATTTTATAGAAAGATAGAGAGACAGGTTTTGTTTCGGGGCGATTGTGGCTAAGTGGATAGCAGGGCCGTCTTTCAATCAGAGGGTCGGCGGTTTGAGCCCTGGCTCCGTTAGTCGCATGTCGATGTGTCCTTGAGCAAGACACTTAACCCCAAAATCGCTCCCGTAGTTGTGCCTACGGTGTAGAAATGTGATAGACTCTGAATTGTAAGTCGCTTTGGATAAAAGCGTCTGCTAAATGACTGTAATGTAATGTAAATGTTTCTGCGGACATTCTTGGTGGATACCTCAACAATATAATGAAACACTCACATATTGAATGTAATTCTGATGTAAGCGTTACATGAGACTGTTTTAGTTTAGGTTAGTGTACATTTTTATATATACATAATAAGTCTTTCATCCAACCCTGCACATCGCTATAGGATGTCAAAATAAAACTACTTCCAGTTTCTACTTCAGTGTCTCCTCCGCTGTCTCTGTTCTCAAGAACAGCAGATTCTATTTCACTTCTCATGAAATGCAACAGGTCTTGTATTTAAAGACAAGGCGCTGAAATAACAAAAGTTCAGGAACCCAGGGGGAGAAATGTATCAATTACATGCCGTGATCACCCTGAATGAATACAATAGATCAGTAAAAACTGTTTTAAGTAATTTTTTAATGAGCACCCAAAATGTGCATGTATATGCAGGTTTTTTAAACAATAACAATCTCCTCTCCATTGCCATTCATGGATGTATATGTTGCCAGTAGATGAGTATGCCTTTCTTTTTTTAGCCATACAATACAGCATATGATATAAGTATTCCTAGTTATGAACTACAGTTAATGACTACTATATGACAACAGAAACAAAGGTGGTGGATGAGAGCAGCTGCTGTATATTGTTTGAGATATATAGTGCAGACCTTAAACTGGTCTTTTTACTCAACCAATATCACCGTAGGAAGGCTCAACATTACATATCTAAGATCCATTGAAAGCACTGTTGAGAGGACCCAGAAGAAGAAACACAGAATTCTCTTTATACACTCCTGCTAAGGCTGTAACAGAAAACACATCTCTGAATGCAAAAAGGATCTGCTTTATACGTAGATTGCAATGGCTGAAAAGTAGGTTGGATTGCATTTCTGGGAAATTTCAACATCTCAACAGTGTTTCTCCACTTTTCTAACTGAAAACAATGCTGTGCCTCTTAAGTTTCATGTTCCACAGAAGCCCCAGCTCAGTCTTTAAGTTTCATTTTGCATCATGTGAATGTGACAGTTTATCACTTTATTTTACAGGAAGTCCACGCCGCTGAGGTGCGCAGGAACAAGGAGCTTCAGGCCGACCTCTCGGGCTGAAGACGCTTTCTGCACTCTGGCAGTGGATGTTACTTTTGAAACTCTTCTGTGTGTCAAAGTGTTCCTAGTTGTTCAGTATTCACCGATATCATCCTACAGTGCACCTTTCAGGACTCAAACTACTTGTTAATCAGCACCAAATAATGTTACTCATCTGTTTAATTTTTTGGTAAACCACACATATTTGGAAGTCAGGTACATATTCTGATATAGCCAAGTAGCTGCAGCTGAAATAAAGTCCACTCCTGAGCTGAATGAGATCTGTGTTGGGTTTATCTATATCTATACAAATATGGCTGACTAATGATGACTAGTCTAATAAATCTGATTAGTTTACTGTGAGTATGTCATGACTCCTGAGCCTTTTTAGGGCCCTTGGTGTGATTTTGTTTCAGGATCACCCTCAACACCTGAAGTGACTTTGTGACGTTTAGCCCAATGAAGACCTGCAGCCATGGAGCAGCTTAAAACTCTAAATCAACATTTTATGTTGTCACAATGACAAAAAACTTGGAAGCCGAGGCCCACTCATTGTGAGTCACCGGAGTCTTCTGCACGCCGCTAGCTTGACGGCTGAGAGTATTAACAGTAGCCATGTTTGTTGTTTACGTTCTTTATGATCATTTCGGGGGAGTGGCTTCGGAGGGAGGCTTAAAGAGAAGGGCTGTCAGTGTTGCCAACT
This sequence comes from Anarrhichthys ocellatus, assembly GCF_004355925.1. Lineage (NCBI taxonomy): Eukaryota > Metazoa > Chordata > Actinopteri > Perciformes > Anarhichadidae > Anarrhichthys > Anarrhichthys ocellatus. The sequence goes on from NW_022280122.1 coordinate 768,293, forward strand.
CAGCCACTTTCTCGCTAGATTTAGAGATTTTTGGAGCTAGCCCTGCTAGCTACTTTCGTTGAAAAAGAAGTTGGCAACGCTGGGTTTTTCTCTTGGACCGTTTAAAAAAATCTAGCGTACTCTTGCTAGTTTCATGAACCCTAGCTCTGACAGAATATATATTATTACTACTACTTTTTTTCACTTGTCTTAAAGGGGCGTTCTAACCCTGATGAATTTATCTGCTCCACCCTGCGGTTAACAACATGCTAATGTTAATGTGCTAACATGCCTACAACTACTGGATGCTAACATGCTGATGTTCAGCAAACAGTGAGCATGCTAACATCTCTGTTAGCATGTTGAATAATGGAATGTGATATTTAGCATTCAGTTAGCACGATAACACGCAGACATTTAGCATTAAATTTATGATTATCAGTCATCAAGACTCACTGTTTGGAAACATGGATGTCTGAACCCAATTTCAGTATTTAATTTACTGAATACATTTACTATTTATTTATTGTTTCCATCTGATTTAACTGTCTTCTTAAACATCCTAAACATCAAATGTATATATAAAAAGAAAATAGACATCGGTATCAAGGGGGTTAACCATGCCGTTCTCAGTAATAGCAGCAAACAGAGACATAGAACCAAATGCCTAGAAAAGGCTGTCACATGTCAAAAAGTCAACGAACACAACAGTGATGGGTCTGTTTTGCAGAAAAAGGGACCAAAACTACACTAGCAGAATAATAGCAGAATTTACTGAAACAAGTCAAAATGATTAGGCCCTTTTCACAGCTGACATTTTGACTTGTCTTAGTAGGAAAAGCACAGACTGAATTAAACAGAGGCTTAAAGAGTAATTAAATGTATTTATTTGACATAGTTTACAATAGGAAAGTTGAAGAAAAAGAATATTATTTTAAGGAGGTAGTGATGAGCTGTACAGGAATATTGCCTGATGGAGTAGACAGTGGTAGTGATGGGGAAGGGGTGAAGGGCAAAGCTGAAGATCTGGATGGATATGATGTGGTGCGGGACTTCAGTTGTGTTGGAGACGGGAGGTGAATGAGGTAGATGAGAGCTGCATCAGTCTGACACTGAACTGGAAGCTGACAGCAGCAGGGAGAAACAGTTTGAGGAGAAATCTGATTGGTTTAACTGAAAGAGTGAACACCAGTCAGCTGACTGAGTTGGAGGCAGGGAGAGGAAGTGAGAGAATAAATAAATAGAGTCGGCATGAAGACAATGCTTACAGAGTGCACTATTCAAACCAAAGATCTGCAGTCATTTTGACAAGTTTCCAGTAAAATTGAATTGAAGAATTATGCCAGAGTTACGCAAATTACTGTGCTAATATCAAGAAAGTGAAACAAACTGAAACAGGTGGATTTGTATTGAAAACAGGTGTAATCTTGACACTTTTCTCAAAAAAATAAGATAACATGGATAACAAAAAATGACTCAACAGCCTAATAAATGACTCCTTTACAGAAACATCATGAAGGTTTTACATGAAGGGAAGCCTCGGAACTCGGAAGTCACTGCATGTAGCTTCACAAAAAAATGAGGAAGAGGAAATCGTGTGCAAGAGAGCGCATGCGTATCACATTTGACCTCATAGTTGCACAATTGTATGGAAAACGAAACTTAAATTGTGTTGTCGCGAAAGAGAGAGGAAAGGCTCCCATGCTCGGTTCAGGGAGGGGCCGACTGCACTCCGAACCTCTCAGCAGTGATCCAGACGATGCTGCCGCTGCTCTTCATCATCTCTCACAGCTACCGTTAACATGGAGGACATCTGTGATATTAAAATCTTCATGAAGATCAGCCTAATTGACGGTAATTATTAATACTAATATTGTTGTTGTTGTTGTTATCAAGTCCTTATCAGTACGCTAGTATTATTTCTATTGTTATTATTATTATTACTATTATTATTAGTAGTAGTAGTAGTGGTAGTAGTAGGAGTAGTACGACTACCAGTAGCAATATTGTCAAAATAGTAAACTTGACTGACAGTTACGGACATGGGTTTCGAATTTCATTTTTGCATCAGCCAACGATAAATAGTGAATTTTGAACGTCTTGATTGTTGAATTTTAGAATATGTGTTTTACTATAAAAAAAATAAATAATTTAAAAACAATTCTGCATATTTCGAAACCCACTTTGAACTCACTAACTCCCTGGTAATTCGAGCCGTTTGAGCCGCTGACTTCATTTTGTGAGTCGGTGTTGCTGCCTTTGCTTACGGTTAAATGGGGAAATGTGCAACTGCGCCATCTAGTGGACACAATATGCAAGCTGCGCGTAATTGCCACAGCGGACAGTGGGAAATAAAAAAACAATACTTTGCCTTGTTTAATAACACTCGGTCGGTTGGATGATATGAAGCATTCATTGTACCAGACAGAGTTGTACTAAGCGTTGTGGCGTAGCACAAGAAACAAAAGAGGAAGATACTTGTGTGTAAGTGCGCGCACTAACGGACACCTGAGCGGAGGTGAAAGAGGACAGGAAGCGGAGCGACAGATGTGGTTGGAGGTGAGCACCAAGCCATTTTATTACTCAAACAACACTCGCACAACTATACTGTCGGCAGCTTGTCGCGGGTTGCATTGGAGTTGATTGTTGTTTTAGAGTGTATCCAGGGAGGGAAAACACAAAGAACCTGGCTCGCAACCTCCATATCTCTATTACGTTAGCTAACTTAGCTGTTGTCCTGAGGTCTCCGTCTCACTCTAGGACTGCGGTCAAGTCAGACACTCGGATGTCCGTGATCAAGCCCCACTGACATGTTAACAGTAGCTGGCTCACACTGTGGCAGCTAGCTGAGGCACCTCCCGTTGCAAGCTCAGCTGCTCAGACAGTCGCCACTGTGTGGGAGAGGTGCTGCTGCAGTTTCCGGTTTTAAGCCTTTATTTTTTCGTAATTTGACAATATGTGACAATACATTAATGTCCTTTTAAGAGTATTGCGATTTTTGTGCCAGACTCCGCAAACTGAAACAGATAAACAAACACAAAGTGGTGCAAAATGATTTGTCAATAACATGAATGACTTCCCTGAGAGCACGTTTGAACCACTTTTGAACGTCTTTTAACCATCACCGTATTTATTTTTAAATTCTTGTGAACTTAAAAATGCTCACAGCAAAATATGTAGCAATTTAAATTCATATAGTCATAGTAACATATCAACAGTTTCCACTTAAAGGACAGAGAAGACCAGGTGACACAGGCAACAATTCATTTGTATTTATTAAGCAACAATTATAACACAAATATAACATGTACAATGTTCTTTAGATACTACTGCAAAGAAATAGAAAGTGCATGATTGTTGACGGTGCAAACAATAGGCAAGGCAAGTTTATTTGTGTAGCACATTTCAACAACAAGGTAATTCAAAGTGCTTCACATAAAACCATAAAACCATTAAAAGCATCAAAACATAAGGAAAAAGAAAAAGATTTAAAAACAATTAAGAACATTCATTGAAACAATAAAAACAGTCATTAAAACATTAAAATAACATTCTTTCATTCTTTAGATGTTCTTGTCAAAAACCACGCAGAAGCCGGTTTCAGATGGTCTGCCATATTTAAGGTGGACATCTGTAAATATAACAAGTTTTAAAAAGAAATATCCACTTTTGAACCAATTTTGAACGCTTTTCCCCGGTGACCATAGTCATTTTTTAATTGTCTTTATGGGATATAGTATTATACTGTACACTGTTTGTATGTTTTGACCCTCTTCTTGTTTGTACATCACTGTTTTACTCACTTCCTCCACATTCCAACTGTATACAGCCACACTCGCTTTCTGTCGTGTATTTTAGAGGTGAAATGGCCTAAAAACTCACTTCTACAGCGACAGCCCATAAAGACAGTCTCCAACATTAACTTACACACATGTTTATGTTTACTGTTGGTCCACGCTGCAGTACTCTACAAGCTAACATAATAACTCTACACGCTAGCATAAAATTATGCTAATGTTGTTTACTGCGTTTTTTATTATTGGAATCCAGTAGTTCAAGAACTTAAAACATATGCGGTTAGCATGAAGCCTCACTTTTATTTGGTCAGCTCGTTCACTTTGCTCCGCCAAAAAAAGCCAAAGTTCTTACGTGAATTTTTACATGAATGTACAGACAGACATTACGGCGTCCTGGGAGCTTCTTGTTGGCAGCACAGTCTATATTTCCATATTCATGACATTTTATATAAAACATTAAATGCATTCAAATCATGTCTTCATGTAGACCACATTTCAGTGACCAGTGTAATATGACTTTGAAGAAATACGATCAAAGTAACAAATATCATCTCTCTTTCAACCTACAACTGAACAAATCATCAACATTCTCTAACATATTGGTGTTTTGTGACACGTTGATGTTGTAACTGCATTTCAGCCGGTTGAAAAGACGGTGACAACAGGTCTTAGATGTTGAGACAGAATATCACCCAGTTTTTAACTCAAAATCAACGTTGAAATCCTGGTTGGTGCTCACTTGGTTTCTGAAATAAATGTATTGAGCACATTTCTCATCATGCTTTCTTCTCTACCGTTTTCTTTTTCAGACTCATGGAAGCAAAGCTGGACATTTATCAGACTCTGGCCTTCAGATAAGGCACAGACAAGTTGATCCAGCTTCATTCTGTCAGAGGTCCCTTCATTATTACTGCCTTGGTTAATCAGGCTTGTAACTGAATCTGGTCTATTGTGACGAGCTGCAACCAAAATACTACAATCTGCAGTTTAGAATCCAGGTGCTGACTTCAGTATTCTGATTCTGAAGTATCACAATGTCAGCTAGTGAATCCAAACTGGCTACTCTTTCATCGACACATGACCTCAAACTTGCATGCACTCAGTGCTCTGTCAAGGAGAAAGAAGTTACGTATACGTTGAAATCGGTCCCCCACCGGTGTGCACGCGATCTCTTGTTCTGCAGAGCCAAAGGTGGCAGCAAATGGAGGCCAGTCTCTAGGCGGCCCACATTTCCCAATCCGAATCATTATGAGAAATGCCACTTCTTCGCAGAGGGCTCTGGATGCACGTACCACAAGAACCGGTGCACCTTCGCCAGAAGTGACGAGGAAGCTGCCGTTTGGACGTTTGAAAAGCACCAAAGGTTAGACCACATGCTCCTCTGTAATCTCATAGCTCAGTCTGAGGGAGGAGCTGATCAGCCCGATAATGCCAAACCACTGGGTAACCTCTTAGCAATTCTGGATTTGAAGGTTGTCTGTGAACAGTGTTCTGTGAAAGAGAAGGAAATAACATACTCAGTTCAGTCAGTTAGTCACAAGTGCAATAGAAATCTGCTTTTAGCCAAAGACAAAGCCTCCAGTCAGTGGAGGCCTGTCTCTGAGCGGCCTACATGTGGACAGTTTGGTCGGAATGTTTTTTACGAAGTGTGTAATTTCTACGTCGAGGGCTCTGGATGTACTAAACACGGTCAGGGATGCACTTATGCCAGGAGCTATGAAGAGGCCATGCTATGGAACTACGTTAGAGTCACAGACATCGATCAAGAAGAGTTAATCAGACTTGTAATTGAGTTTGAAGTTATTAAGATGACACCAGAAAGTGCAGCTGAAAGCATACGCCAGCAGTTTTCAGGCGAATTTGTGGAATTCTGCAAGGACTGCTTTCATGATCGCCCACAAAAACTGACGACCAAAAGGTGGAATTCCACTTGCTCAGCAGATGCAGCGCACACCTGGGACCCAGTCTTAGTTCATCACCTGTCAGAGAACAGCAGAAAGCACATCTACAGCCAGGTGCGCCCTCTTCACCAGAACTGTCAGTTTACGTACTGCAGCCACGTCAGGCAAGGCAAGCCCTGCTGGCACGAGGCCGGCCACTGCCGCTCTGCCCAGAGCGAGGTGGAGATGGCCGTGTGGAAAGCGGAGCACAGTGGGCTCTCCGTGCGGCCTCGCCTCCTCCAGATGAGCCAGCAGGAGCAGACGGAGCACAGGAAGAAGGTCACCATGTACTGCAAAGTTTGCCTCCTGGTCCTTTCCTCTCCGGAGAGCTTCTACAAGCACTGCAGCTCTTTGGAGCATGCCCAGTTACTCTCTGAGGACACCACCACCAGGTGGAGAGGACGACAGCCCCCACACAACCACCGATCTGACCTCTGGCTGTGTGAGAGGTAGACAACTTGCTTTACATGTTTGACAACCACATTCTCGATTCTTGTGAAATGTTTAATTACTTAACTCATTTGTTTTTACCAAAAATGCCATACTGATATCTGTTTTATCCTGCTCGAAGGACAAGGCTGGTGATACAAACCAACATTGCTTTATTCTCTCATAGCTTCCCCAGCCTGTCTGTGCTGTAAGCCCATTCATTCCCACTGAAGACATAACTCTGAATCTATACAGATATGGTTTTCACAAACAGATCCAAGACAAGAGGGAGAAGTGCAATTTTTGGGGACTATTTTCAGCGACGGATTAATCTACATTTAGTGCGCTAGTGCAGTCATTTACAAAGACTGGGTCAGGACCCACTAGTGGGTCGCAGGAGATCTTAATAGGATCGCCAAATAAAGTAGCAGAATATCTTCCCTGGTCATTTATCTAACATTTATATCTGCAGTACACATTTGAGCCACACGAGGGAGCTGCATTTTCATAAAGTTCTGATAACTGTAGTCTACTTATAATGTTTGTAGTGGTTGATTTTCGATGTCGATGATGATGATCAGCTTCTTTGACTTTATGACTGATGTTAAAACATTAGACCTTACGGCTGGCTCAGTAACTTCTCTATCTGACTCGTGGTGAGACACCACAGGATCTCACTATTAGGAACTCAGGAACGAACACCCACAGAACACAAGAGAGATTGGATTTTATTTCCATCACAAAGTATACAAGTAAACCGAGTCAACTAACCTCACAATAGAAATGTACATCACTTTATACCCTCATTCTGCCCTAAATCTTGGTCTCCCACGTTTCCTGCTTTTGCTTTTTTTTCAAACTTTTACCCAAACAAGTTACACTGTGTACCTCGGAGATGTCATAACAGAGGATACTGGATTTAGATATTTGAGTAGTCACAGTCTTCTTCCCCACCCGTCTTCCTCTGATGACGCATCTGGCTGCAGGTCAAAATGACCAGCGCTCGTCATCCCCTGTGAAAACCTGTATTTACTTGTACATTTACCTCACCCTCCCACTATCTTCACCTGGGCTCCAAGCCACTATTCTTACTCCCCTCCTCGATGGGTCTGAACCCGAGAGAGCGTTGACAAGCAACCAAATGAGTTTGGTTTCTCTATATCTACATTTAGCTGAGTTGCGCAAATTTTTGTACAATGAAACCTAGACTCCCTAATCCTGATCCCTTGGCCGGTCTTTCACCCTCTCACAGAGCATCCTGGTACCCCTGTACACCCTCACAAAGTCTTACAGGATGAACTTTTCAACCTGCGTGTCAAAATACGGTTACGAAGTTGAGGCGGTCAAAAGAGCACAAACACCCTGCCTCAGTGATGTGAATCACATATGACAATGATACAGGCCCATATCACAGTATGAATGTGAATATACATGAATACATTTCAAACTGTGGATATGATTTTACACAAATATATTTCAAGACACAACTACATTTTTGTCCCACATGTTGAATCTAATATGAAAGGCTAGAGCACATTCTGTTAGTTTAGCTGATGAGAGGAAATGAAAAGAATTAGATAGTCTGTTAACTCAAATTCATTTGATTCATTTGGTCTCATTTATAAAGTATTTAACATGTGTATATGTTTAACACATGCATTCAACTAAATTGTTGTACATCAAACGTATATCTCTTTAAAATGACTGCTTTACCTGTAGATAATATAAGGTGATGCAGAAATGGCAGTAAAAATGTTCTTTTTTAAAAGTGGGTCCCAAAACAATCAAAGTTTGGGATACACTGCTCTAGTGAGTATCTGTGGCAGCAGGACAGTGTGTGTGGGATTGAGTCTAAATACACAGTGTGTGTGTTCATGGTAATGAAAGAACATGTCACCCAGCGTGGCTCACTGATGGAGCTCTATCGAGATAAGAAGGGAAACTTCCTCAATCGCCAACAGGAAAAATCAACTCATACAGACAACACGGCTGAAGAGGTAGAAGATACGTATATCAGGCTTTGATACAATCACAACACTTGTTTGTGTACATTCATCGCTGGTTTGTGTCTTTTCCTGGGATTTGTTTACAATAAGAAAAAGATAAAACATCGATAGACGTATTCTTTAAAGAGCAAAGTTGTGTCTCGGCTGCACTTGAGTCGCTAATTCTAACCAAATCCAAACTAATAGAGTAATGTGGTGAGGTAAGGGAGATTTAAAATGCATAAATGAACACAGATCAAATGTAAATACAACACTCATTGTTAAATGTGTTTGACATAAGTAAATGAAAAACATGTGGAAAGGATGATGATTTAGCTTTTTGTCTTTAATAAATGATTGATGAGCTCCCTCTCACCTCCTCATGGGGACAGTACTTTGACTTTAGTATCAGCAGGTCTGTGCTGCCTTCTGCTGGACAATACTGACACATCTTCACAGTTTGTTCTGTGTTTGTAAATTTATTTTAATATGGCTTTTTACATTTATCTTTTATTCAGTTATTAAAGACAAAATGACCAATAATTGTCCTTTTAAACATCTGTTTTTTTTCATTTAATTATGAAAAGGACAAGGAAATCCATGTAACAATAGATTTTTTCATTTTCTTTGTTTGAAACCTTTTTTACACAGAAGGGGAGCTAAATGGTAATAAATCTTCTGAGAAACATTAAGATGTCTTTTTATTTCATGTTTTTTGACCGTTCCAAAGTGGTACTTTGATTGACAGATCCTTATTGTATTGTTTTGTGATAATTCTCCTTTCATCGTAGACCACAAACGTGTGAATACAGCAACAAGTGCCCAAGAGCTCATTCTGTGGAAGAGCTGCAGGAGTGGGTGATGCGTGCTGCAGAGGAGAAGGAGATCAGACACAACATGGGAGCCCAGGGTCTCATGTGCTACAATGAAAGCCTCCTAGAGGAATACAAAAACAGCAGTAACGAAGTACACATTGTGAGTATGAGGCTTTTTTTCGGTTATCTTTGGCAAACACAGTTTATCCCGAGGTCATAGCAAACTTTGTCAGGCCTGAAGAGACACGCACAAACAAGACAATGCTGTAAAACATTTACACATCAGAAATAAAATGGGGATGTAACAAAAGCAGGAGAAAAAAGTACACAGGTGACACAGTACGCAGTCTGTTGCTGATGCTTTTGGGATTTTTCTTAATTTCATAAACTACAGTAGAGATAAAGATGCCTGACTGAACTAGGACCTAAAGCATTGTGGGTAAATATTAGCCTACCAGAGAGCCTAATCTCTAGGTATAGTTCAGAGTTCATAATATATGAGCCCTGTATGATACTTTGATATAGTCTCTAATTATTTGAATTAGTTTAGCTATTGATGCAGTTTATGTGAATAACTTGAGTATAAAGTTACAGATACAGATTCATATAGACATAGATGAAGGGACTTCTGCTTCCCAGAGACTTGCAACACTTTCAGTCTCTAATCATCACATTAAGAAAAAGGACAACATTTCAAGCCCAAATTGTCTCAGGCCCAAAGATATCAAAAGCTAGAAATCATTCAGGCGCAACAATTAATGAAGCAAGTTTGTGACTTCTAACGAAGTTGGTTAGTTGTTGTTTTTTACATCGCTAACTGACAGTTTACTCTTCAGTTCTTCACCGCCGTAAATCACAGAATGTTTATTCACTATTTCAACAGATATCAGAACAAGTTGACGATGTCAGCATCTCTTGTGATAAAGATTTAACTGTGGAGTGTGAACAGATCAACACAACACTGCAGTGGAACTTCCAAGTTGAAACAGAGGTAAGATGTTTCAGAGGTAAGAAGACAAGGCGTGGTTAGATTGTCTGTGACAAAAGCCAAAGTGCATAATGATGCCAGAAGTCATAAAAAACCCAGATAATATATATGAGCATATATAATCAGTCCAAACCTTAAATAATAGACTCTTAGAGAATATTACATCTTAGTTTTTTATCACAGAGCTATGACAGAGTAATAATTGAAATAGGAAGAGTAATAAAATCTGAGTAATAAAGTGAAATGACATTTATGTTTTGTTGGTCCTCAGTTGTCTCTGTGTTTCGAGCTGAGGTGGGAAAGTTCCCAATCTGGAAACACTGATTGAACTGCGTGTTTTTTCCTTGTAAAAAGGTCCTCCTGCATTCACAGGCTGAATCTGTAGGCATTTCGACAGGATGTTTGGCAATGGAAGCGTTTCCATTTGTAGTTCGTGTAGTATTGACCAATCACGGTCGCGCTGCGCCTAAAGTACAACCTAATTGAATTGTGGGACTCGCCGAGGGGTGTGATTTAAACAGCCGTCTATGCAGATTACGCATTACTAAACCACAGAAATAGACTTAAAGCATTAAAAGAAAATCCCTTCTCACGGTCTTAGTGTGGACTGATACATTAATCAAATGAAAGCGCATCAGTTCCAGAGACGTGCGAAGTGAAGGATGTCAAAAACGCTTCTGAAAAGACTTTCATTGGGGATTGGCCGTAACATGGGTCAGCTAGGTAGCAGGTCAACAGAGAATACAGTCAGGTAGAACTTTTTGGACTGAGGCAGAAATATATATATATATATAACAAGTGATGTATTTACAAAAATAAGAAGTTAGTTGCTGTGTATTAGCCTAGCCACTCTGTTACTCTTCTCGGTGTCAGTGCAGCGATCACACAATCTTCATCGTCAAATGTCTTTTTTCGTTCATGTCCTGGAAATGTTTTGTTCTGCTTATTTGCCACTTTTCTGTGTGTACAGAGACAACTTGTGCACGTGGCGCTGCTGAAGCAGGAACCGGGAGCCTCATTCACCCTTGGTGACCTCGGTTCTGTGGCCTGCATCCACTCCTCAGGTAAAGACTTTCTCAGTGAAGACATGACCTACGACATCACCGTGTCCTTCACATCCATCAACCCTGGCCTGTATGACCAGTGGCTGGTGCTAGATTTTGACATGAGGCCAGTGCTGTTGAAGAAACTCAGAGTAAGAGTAGGCCAGCCGTCACTGGATGACGTTGAGCAACCAACTTTGGATCGCAGAGCCACCCATCAAAGTGCCGAGCGTTGGCATCGAGGGAACAGGGTTATCATCCCGTGTACGACCAGGACAGAAGAACAGGAGGAGCTGTTAAAGGAGTACAAGCCTCCACAGATTAGCTTCCAGTATAAATCCTCCCACAACAGCCAAACACCTCTGAATAATGAGAACTACAAAGACAGAATGCACCACTTCCTGTACAATGAGGAGCGGGCAGAGGACCAGATTGTTTCAAGGTAATATGCTTATCTTTAGCGGTTTCCTTTTAAGATGTTTAGAATTTGCACATACGTACAGACTCTAAGGCTGTCTTTTCTTTTTTACTTTAGACTAAATGTTTGTGGAGAAATTACAACAATGGACACGCTGAACAGTACAAAGTTTGACATGGCGAGGGCTCCTCTGGGAGAACTGTTCTGTGCTGTCTCAATTCCTTATAATCTCACACCAGACACCCCTGAGGGACTGGCACTAAAACGGAGCATCCAGTCTGGCCTGATAGCCCCCTTACATGGTGGTTCAAACTCCAAGGTCTACGAAGCCATCATCCGGCAAGACAAAACCAGCGAGAACAAAATGTATTTGCAGCTGTCTAAAAACTGTTGCTCGGATCTCGCACTCAAAAGCAATGAATCGTATCAAATGGAGGTGCAGTTTCAGCTCAATCGCCACAGCTTCTGTGCCATGCACAAAACCGTAGACCTCCTTCCTGATACAAAAAGAGTGCTACCAGATCTCAAAAACTGTGCAGTTCCTGTGAATAACATCCACTATGAGAAGCTGAATGCAAAGCAGCAGTCAGCAATTGACTTCATCACAGGTCATTCCAATGGCCAAAAATGTGTGGCACCACTCCTCATCTATGGACCGTTTGGAACTGGGAAAACATTCACCCTCGCTACAGCAGCCAGAGAGCTTTGTAAGCAGCCTCACAACAAAGTGCTCATTTGCACCCACACCAACAGGTAATATATATTATTGAAAACGTGATGAATGAAATATTGATGATTGAGTCATATGGACATGTGGTCCCCAAGTATTTTTTAAACTTTGCTACTTTCAAAGTATTAATGTAGGCTATGCTCTTTGATGTAAGCCTGGGGTGGCCAAACTAAGGACCATGGGCCAACTGCGGCTCCCTCTGCCCATTTTTAAGTTTAAAAAAAAACTAGAACATAGCTTGATCCTATTTCATATAAATTACACTCTATGTACATTGCACATCAAAGTTGAAATGCTAGATATTGCCTAAATTCAGCGAAATTATCTTTTAACCTCTTGGCGCAGAAACCAAAATTTAGTGTTCAACATTTTTTGTTTCCTTTCAGTTCTGCAGATCTGTACATCAGAGATCACTTGCACCCATTCATCGACCAGAAAAATGATGAGATGAGGCTAATTCGAATAAAAGCAAACAGTAAAAGTGCTTTGTCTGCCACAGATAAGATTACTCAGAAATACTGTTTGCTTTCGGAAGATGGACAGTTTTTTCTACCACCTACAAAAGCTGCCCTAGATTGCCACAAAATAGTCATAACCACCACGACAATGGCGAGACATTTTCATGACCTAAAGCTCCCAGAGGGATATTTCACCCACATACTGATTGATGAAGCCTCTCAGATGCTGGAATGTGAAGCCTTGATGGCCCTTGGCCTTGCTGGACCAAACACCAGAGTTGTTTTGGCTGGGGATCACATGCAAATGGGACCCAAGCTTTTCTCAGTTGATGATCATCACCGTTCAAATCACACACTCCTCAATCGCTTGTTCCACTACTATCAAGGCCAAAAGTGTGACGCGGCCCAGAACAGTAGAATCATTTTCAGTGAAAACTACCGCTCAACCAAGGAAATTGTGGAGTTTGTGTCCACCCATTTCTACGTTGGTAAGAATGATTTTATCAAAGCCACTAGAGATGTTCCGGCTCCTGAAAATGGCCGTGCCCTAAAGTTTCACCATGTCCGGGGAGAGTGTCTGTTGGACACTGGGTCCATGTCTTGGTACAACAAAGACGAGGTTGGCAAAGTGGTTGAAGAAGTAAATGAGATTCTCAAACACTGGCCACAGACCTGGGGGACCAAGGACCACAGCTCAATCTGCATCCTATCAGAGGGATTTCAGGTAAATAAAAACTTTTTAGTCACAAGACGGAAACAAAATTAGATCAATGATATAGTGAAGATTTCTGCATGTATATGAATTGTTGCGTTATATATGGTCAGAGTTCTAATGGTTCAATTATCTCAATTGTGTCTTCCTATTATTAGGTTCGGCAAATTAGGACAGCACTTTCAAGAAGAGGCCTTGCTGAAGTCCATGTTGAAAATCTTGCAAATGTGCAAGGTAGTTTTAATTTAACTTAAAGAACTCCTGGATGATTATGCTATTATGCTGCTCATGAAGGATGGCTAAACAGCACCTGTGTGACTATTTCAAAAGGCTTTTTTGTATTTTAAATAAGAATTTGTTCTTAAGGACTTGCCTGGTTAAATAATGGTTAAATAAAAAATAAATAAATAAATAAATATATTCATATGATCTTTTACCTAATTGAATTACCTAATGCGAATTGTCTTCATGTGTTGACAGGCAAACAGTTCAGGGCAGTCATCATGACAGCTGTGCAAACGCGTGACAGCCTAAAAACATCTCACCTGCCTGGTCTGGAGCTGTTCAATGATGCCCGTGTGTTAAACACTGCAATGACTAGGGCTCAGTCCCACATAGTTGTGGTGGGAGATGCTGCTGCCCTCTGTTGCTTTGGGAAATGCTCAGGGGTCTGGAAAAGCTACATAGACCACTGCGTCAGCAACAACAGTGTTGCACCGCAGCATTTCACTCAAGATTTCTTTGAAAGAGATGTCATGGAAACTGCAAGGTTTCAAAAGTCTGAACATGTGGATGAGAGCAACACTCTCAATGATGCAATTCTTCAAGAGTTGAAAGATGAATACAAACAGCTGAAAACAGATAATAGTTCAGAAGAAGACAGATTGCATTTTAAAGACTTGGACAACCACAAGTCAAGATCATCATACAATGTCAATGACGTCGATACACACCTTTTGGAGTTGTGTGAAAAACAACCAGAGGTGTACATGCATGGAAGGTTGGTCAGGGAGACATCAACCAGAGGTTATGTCGTACCATTTCAAAACCCCACCAAACGTATCAGCATCAAGGGAAGGGAAAACCTGGGTAAGGTCTTCAGTGGGGACGAAGTGGTCGCACAAACAGCAACAGTGGTCAGCATCACTAAGGAAGCTGAATCGGCCCGTGTACTTGTGTGCCAGCTTGAGGATGAGGATCACAGCAAATCGAGACAGAATTCGGATGACAAATTTGTCAAAAGGACAATGATGCCCATTACAAAATCTGCACCCAAAGTACGCATACTGATCAGCAAGAAAAGACGTAACTTCCTTCCAATATGGGAGCAGATAGATGGACAGTGGACACCCATATCATATGAACGTCTTGACGAAAACCTCATACAAAACAATGTATTTATGGTGCAAGTGATTGGCTGGAAAGAAAATTGTCATATTCCATTGGGGAACGTCATAGATATTCTTCCAATCGGAAGTTCTTTTCCTGCTTGTCTACAGATCCTGAATGAAGAATTCAAAGTTGCACCCAATACATGTACATCGGATGAGGTACTCTCCTCCAGAGATGAAGACAGGACACACAGACTGGACATAAGTGACGTGTTTACTTTCACTGTTGATCCGGAAAATGCAAGAGACTTGGATGATGCCATCAGTGTCAGGGAAATTGGAGACCATGAGTATGAGTTGGGAGTCCATATTGCAGATGTGGCAAGCTTTGTGAGTCCAAGTGGTGAATTGGATGAGGTTGCAAAAGAACGTGGCGCTACGTATTACTGCAGTACGGAAAATCCTGTGCATATGTTCCCCAAAGACTGCACTGAACACTTCAGTCTTCTGCCAGATAAAGGTCGCCGGGTGATTTCATTAATTTTCAAAGTAAAAAAGACAACAAATGAGATCATTGGAAAGCCCAACTTCCAGCTGTCACAGATCAAGTCTAATCAGAAGTTGTCTTATGAAAAGGCAGAGGGCATGATCACCGAACGATATAGAGACAGACCTAGATTTGACTCTGTAGAAGACTGTGTCACGGTGGCTTATTGTTTCGCAAAAGCCCAAAGGAAGATTAGACTTAGGGATTGGGCTTACTCTCAAACTGATGATGATAGATTGCCCGGAAAGCGCAAAGCCAATCTGATGATTGAAGAGCTGAGTGTGTTGTTCAATACACATACGTCCAAGGATTTGATTGGTTTAGAGAAAACCATGAACTGCACACCCCTTCGTTGTCAAGCAGAACCAGATCCTGAAAGGATCGAAGAATTCAAGAAGAAATGCGGAGGACTAATATCACTGTCTTTTCATGTGCAGAAGAAAGTCCACGACGAACAAGCCCCAAACTGTGAAAACTTCTGCATACTCACAGAAGTGTGGGAAGATATCCAGGCAGCTGCCAGATCAGATGATATAGACAGTATGGTGGACCTGATTGCTGCAGATGACATCCACCCTCTGCTCCAGCCAGTCATTGATCAGTTTAGGAGGTGCCTTAGTAAAGCTGAAGTCCTCTGTTCCAACTCTAGCAAAGCACAGGTCGGGCATTATTCTCTGAACGTAAGATCCTACACCCAAGCATCCTCACCAATACGGCGGTACATGGACATCATCTTGCAGAGACTTTTGCATTCCATCATATGCAACAGGGCTGTCCAATACACTACCTTGGAGATTGAGACTTTGTGCAGTCAATTTGAGGAAAACCTTAAAGTTGTCAAGGCGTATGAACAAAAAGCTGAGCAAATCCATTATGCAGTGAGCATGAAAAAACAAAGTGCTTCAAAGCTAGCCTTTTTTGTTAGGCCCCAGAGAGACTGCTTCGCAGTAGCATTTCCTTTTAACAAGAATGTTTTTGCAGAGAGTGTATCAATTATGTACAAAGATTTACAACTGTGCGACCAACCAGTTGTTGATGACACAAACGACTGCGTCACTCTCACATGGAAAAGGCGGATCTACGCAGTTGACAACATGCAAATCCACCAAGAGCTGAAAAAGCCAGGCTGTGATCCCTGCGTTGAGCTTCCATTGGCAGAATGGAAGGCCATTGTCGAAGCGGTTGACACAAAAAACTGGGATCATGCAAAGTCTCTCACAATGGAGGCTAATACAAAGCGCCTGGAAAAAGTAAATATTCTGCCACAATCAGCTGTGGTGCCTCATTCCAAGACTGACTCATGTACCATTGAGAAGCAAGAGGAACAGAAGGAGCATGAGGTTGTCATTGCGCTCCAGTTGCAGAGAGGTGACACCCTTCAGATCCAAATGACGACAGAGATAAAAAGAGGTTATCACATGCCTGCTGTTCAGTTGGTGCGCATTAAACCAAAGTTTGAGATTTGTGTGCACCATGTCCACAGCCCTATCACATGCTTCTCCAGATCTGCAGACGATCCATCAAAGATTTTTTATAGCGACCCCGGAGAGTACGTACGGATCTGGAAACCGATGTGTGAGATGGAATCTGCTTCCATTGCAGTGAATGAAAGTGACAGCATAGTCATCGAGAACCTGGTGGTAAACTTCATTCAAGAGCAGAAAGGCATACTAACAGGAACCTTCTTCTTACCAGTGGCATGGATCACTGAATGGGCCATTGAATGTAACCTGTCGAAGTGCTTTCTGTGCATACGGAAGAGAGGTTTGACTTCAACCCTGGACAATTCTGCTCTGGTGGACCCCAAAAAGTTTACATGGGTAGCCCACGGCATCACAAGAACAGAAGAAAAACGGAAGAAGCCTCCAAATGAAGGAAGTACAGTGCAGTTCGATGTCAATCACCTGCCGATGGAGACCATTCCTGATTGTGTCTTTCAGAGAAACACTTGTTTCACAGTGGAAATCATCCCAAAACTCCTGCCTGACATGTAGGTACAAGTGTAGTTCACTTTGGCCTTACTAGTGTCACATTGCTAAATTTGACTTTTCATTCTTTCTCTCTAATTTTTGCATTGGCATTGAGGTTGTATGTTGTTAGACGTTTCTTTTTCAGCTTCAGATCAAGCTGTTGACATGCACTTCTTTTCTTTTTGTAGCCGGAAAGAAAAGGCTGTGACGAGCATCCCATCTGCATGTGATCTGGTCCAGACTATAGCTCTTGGAAAACACATTCCCAGAGAGGGTATGCCCATTAGTCCAGTTGCACTGTCTACTGATGTCTACTGCATACGATCGAATACACATAACACACGTTGTACATTCCTACTGTGTAGTGTGTTTTAAGTTTAATTCAATTGCTTTTTGTTTTGCATGCAACAATACAATCTGTCATTTTGTCTTTGCAGTAGAACCAAGGTGGCACAGCGTCAGGAGAGAGTTACCAGAAGGACTGCCAGAGTTTAACATCAGTCAGCGTAATGCTGTGGCGAAAGCTCTAAATCACACCTTCACACTCATTCAGGGACCACCTGGTAAGAGCTGGAACGTACATTCACCCTGATGCTTCATATTTTCTGCAAAGGCTAACTCCATTTTTTCCCATTTGTCTCTTAGGAACTGGAAAGACAGTGGTAGGTGTTTACATAGTCATCTGTTTCTTTGAGCTGAACTCTATGAACCCGAGGAAATTGGATGACCCAAAGGATGACGACAAGAAGCAAGTCATTCTCTACTGCGGCCCGTCCAACAAGTCTGTTGATGTTGTTGCAGGCAAGTTACTTTGTTTCTCTGCTTAAATTTCAGCATAATTTCTTTCTGTTGCTATAACCCATGATTTACTGTTATAACACAGAGTACTTGTTGAAGTTTGTGGACAGACTACGGCCCCTCAGGGTCTACAGCCAACATGTGGAGATGCTTGATTACCCTTATCCAGACAGCGCTCTTCAGTTTTCCCGGAGGTCACTCCGCCAAGAACGTGGCAAACTGGAGCTCAAGTATAATAATCACACCAGTTGATGAAATTCAGTTTTTGAAGTAATGTCTTTAATTATTAACCAACACTGTCATATTTTACATGGTTTAAGGAGCATCACACTGCATCACCGCATGCGGCAGGATCAAAACCCTTTTTCGGATAAAATAAAAGATTTTGATCAACGCATTAAACTTGGCCTTGAGAAAAAAGGAGAAGAGCTGACTGCTGAAGAAGTGCAAGAGTAAGTTCAGATGCACTGCTGGTTTTACAAACTTTAAAGCTGCATGAAAATGTCACCTATTAGTGAGTAAAGTAGGGCATTCCTATATATACTCACTTTTACTAGTTTTTACAAAATCTTACCTTTGTGTTGGAATAAACCGTGTTTTCAGGTTTTACAAAAACAGAAGACTTCAAGGATAACTACTAACTAGTTGGTTTGGCGAATAAACATTTGGTTAGCTTCCCCACTTCCATTGCTCAGATCTGGCCAAAATCAGATTCCAGGATGAACTAGTCACGTCATGTGCGAACGCAGAATAACTAAGACGTCGCACATAGCGCGCTGTCGTACAGAAGTAAACATGGAGGCCAATTATTTATTTTTTATAAGGGCTTTTTGTGGAGCAATGGCTGCTTCTTCTTTACGGCGATGTGTGGGAATTCAGAGTCGAAGCCAGGATTGAAACCAATTTCATCCAAATTGTACAGAAGAGTAACCCCAAATACTAACAATACAATATAAATGCTGTCCCTCCACTGACTACTCCATCGCAGCTGTCTTCCATGTTTGTATTCACCAATGATCCCCCCCGCCATCACAGAACTGTGACTGATGTCGACCTAGAAGGACGTAAAAGTCGCATGAATTCCGATATGACTGTTCAATCGGGGGTTGCATTTCAAAAAGGACAACCACATGTGAAAGTGGCCCAAATCAGAATGGAAAAGATCAGATTCCATCTGTTTCACATATGTGCAAAAAGGAGCAGATTTGTGCCACTTTTGCCTGGCGTCTGCATGAAGACAATCCTTATGTCTTGTGTTTGTTTGTCATTTTAATTTTCTGCGTATGACTGTTATATGTTTACATACCAAAATCTTGTGAAAAAAGAAAAGGAACAAGTAATCGAGCAATTTTAAAACTTAATGTTCAGCACTAACTGGATTGTTTTTCTTCTTAGATACAAACGTCTTCTCAGAGACGCTAGGAAGTTTGAGCTTGAACAGCATGACGTCATACTGTGCACATGTACACAGTCATCCACCCCGATATTGACTAACACAGTCAGTCCACGCCAGATCCTCATTGATGAATGTGGAATGGCCACCGAACCCCAGGCCCTGATTCCATTAGTCTGCAACAAACCAGAAAAGGTGTGCTTTCCATTTCACCATCAGTATCCTGCTCGTGCTTTCCATTAACACTCTAACAATGCCACTAGCTAACGATGAATGTTGCTTTCTTTGTGTATTGATTTATGAAATACTGCCCGGAAACAAACACTGAACATACCTAGTGCTTTGATCCTGGTCGCCATCTGATGCAGGGTAAACTAGCGGTTCTCAACCTTATGTAACTTAAGGCCCACCTCTGATTGTTAAAAAAATATTCTGGCAGAAAACCTTTCAACTAGCTTACTATCTATTCTGCTTACAATCACTGCATGCCATTATGAATCTGAATTGAATGTATTTAGGGTCATATTTCCTCACAAACACTCTTTGAAGGGTTGTCTCCCACTCCCATCACTTTTTCATTTCCAAAAGCAATCCATTTTGTGTCACTACATCCAAGCTAGCTAACAGCAGCAAAACACGTATACGTCTCTACCTGATGATGTGTCGTGATTGGCGTGGTGATATTCAAATTTTTCACTTTCATATATATTTTGAAACTGAAAATATAAAATCTGAAAGTACAAAATATAAGACCTCAAATATCAAAATATGTATGAAAGTGAAAAATGAAAATAAATATTTTATTCAAAACAATTCCAGAACTGAATCAAAATTATATTCAACCCAAAAAAACTTTTCATTCACTTATTTTTATTTTGAATACATTGCTGTATTATTCAATGTTCAAGACCGCAACTTGAACTTTCAGGTTCAAATTTTTTTTCAAATGATCAAAACTATTGGCCTGGATTTGGCTCCATATGTCTCCAGGCTATTTTAACATAGGACTGTCTTCGAATTAAAGGGGTGTGTGGCCCTTCTTGCATCATCACACTACTTATTGACTCTAATGTTTTAAAATATCACTTTCAGGTTGTTTTGATCGGTGACCACAAACAGTTACGACCCATTGTGAAGCATGAGCGTGTGAGAAAACTAGGGATGGCCAAGTCTCTGTTTGAACGCTACTATACAATGCACAAAAGCAGGGCAGTGATGCTGGACACCCAGTACAGAATGGTGAGAACATTAAAGATCCACTATACTGTATATACATACAGTATATTGTATATACATGAATATATGTAATTACTGCAGCAATATTGTATTACCATATGTCTGAGTTAAATATTCTAAATTGTAATCAATAACTCAATTATGTGCCTTCATAGCATGAAAGCATATGCAAGTTCCCGTCAGAAGAATATTATGAAGGAAAACTGCAAACTGGTGTGGAGCAGCCGAGCAGCGTCCTGCGTGTTGATAACAAGACAATGCCAATCGTCTTTGGGGACATCATTGGTGAGACCGTCAGTCTGGTCGTCAGCACAGCCAAGGGCAACGAGAACTCTAAAGCAAACAAGGAAGAGAGAGACACAGTGGTACGATATTGGGCACCCTTGGTTGTTGATTTTAAACAGTGATATTAAAATGAAAGGGTAAGAGTTACTAAACTCGTTAAAGGTAGGGCTGGTAATGTTGAGAAACCACCAAAAGTACGCTACATTTGAAAAATGATCCAAACTAAAGAGCCGGCCCAGTGTTACCAACTCTTTTCAAATAAATTTAGTTAGCAGCATTAGATCCAAACTTTGCTGACAAAAAAAGTCGGCAACACTGATCCCATTGGGCTTCCTTCCAAAACCCCTCCCCCAGAATTGTCATTATGAACTTAAACAACTTACATGGCTATTGTTGGTACTCACAGCTGTAAAGCTAGCAGCTTGTGAAAGACTCCGGTGACATGCAATGAGTGTACAAACAGAGTACAAGAAGGTAGACAGGCTGGTAGGCCTTCCAATCATTACATTCAGGCTTAATGAAGTGATTGGATGGGGCTATTACAGTCCTGCGGCATCCACAGATAATCAGATTATTTTTTTTTGACATAGCATTTGATTTATTGATTGCTGTGGGGATGTAAAAAGAATTTCAACAAATATAAAAAAAGGGTTTTGAAGAAGATTCCCAACCCTATCTTTGACCTGTTAACCCTTTATTCATGCTGTGTTTCCATTGAAGTATATTTATGCACATTTTGAAGTATGGCATTAGAAAAGCTGTCTGTTTACTGGTGGATTGCAGCCATGTGTAGCCTACAGCGCCAACTTCTGACCAAACTATGCTGAAGCCGAGTTCATTCTATTCAAACCAGAATAGAATGATGGAAATGTTCTTAATTCGCATTACTTTTTTACAAAATTTCAAAACTTCGCTGACACTTCGCTTGACGATTGAATAGAAAACCGGCTAGTGACATGATTTATTTATGCTTTCAATCACTGGTTTTTGCTTTGGTTCTTTTGCAGGTAGACATTGCTAAAATGCTGGTGAAGACTGCCAAAATCGAACAACAAAGCATTGTGATTCTGACGCCCTATAATGCCCAAGTGTCAGAAATCAAAGATGCGCTGAAGGAGAAGGGAATGAATGAAATCACCGTGACCACAATCACTAAAAGCCAAGGTGACAGATGCTTTACTGAGAGTAAAGTAGCCACACGACAATGAAAACATATTCCAGTGTAAAACTGCTCATTCTGAAGAATTGCTTGTAACCAGTATGTTTGAGCTTGTCCCAGTGGTACCACTACTTCCTGGGCTGTTTAAAGCAGTGTGTCATAAAATATGACACACTGCTTTAACGAGTGTTAACGATGGCTCATCGTGTGACATGCAACATTTTGTCTTCTAGGAAGCGAATGGCGCTACGTCATCTTATCCACAGTGTGCTCTCTGCCAAGTAAAGACATTGACAAAGAACCAGACCCTGGTTGGTTGTCCAAACATCTGGGCTTTGTGGGCGATCCTAACCAGATCAACGTGGGCATCACCAGGGCCAAGGAGGGACTGTGCATCATCGGTAAGATACTTATTTCTACGCTTAAAGCTCAAAGCTCCTATGTAGCCTCATAACTCAGATGTCTCTGTCCTCTCAAAGGGAACCAAGAGTTGCTGAGCTGCAGCAGAACTTGGGCGAAGCTCCTGAGCCACTACAGGCTTCAAAATGCAGTGACAACTGCAGACAAGATTTCAGTGTGTTGTGCCACATAGCTGAACTCATCCATCCTTTAGAAGGGACTGGATTTCTGTAAGTAGCAGACCAGAAGAACAGAACAGCACGACTTCATTAAACATGTTTGTAGTTTAGGTTAAGTCTATAAAGTCGTTGTAACTTTTGATGTACTCTTTTTACAGTTTTACAGTATATTTGAGGTTTTTGATATTGTATTTGATGTGCTCTGATTTTCCTTGCTGAAATCTTACAACTTCTAGATCAACTGTACTGTGCTCATTTAAATTCTAAATGTCCAGGTTCAAAGACTGAATAGTCTGGGTTTTTTATGTTTGCATTTAAGAAAAGTTGTATAAGAAACGTTTGACCTATTGTGTTTTGATACATTAAGATCTCCAATGTTCAGGGATTAGCTTCGGCTACAGACATCTTAATAAAACATTGTCAATGAATATAACATGTATGATGTGTGATTGTTTGGATGAAGGCTGGTTTTTGGCCAGAACGTTGGTGAGTACAGGTAACGGGGATGGGTGGAGCCTAAAGCACACAATTCAGGGATTTATTGAGCAGATTAAGGTACAAACTTTTACGAAAACAAGAGACAGACGAGGGAGGGACAGAGAGGCACAATGGGGCATTCATGCATGTCCACTATTCAGAGTAAACATTTTCAGATAAATTGATGTCACTATTTCAGAATCTTCCTCTGGATATCAGGTCATCTGCTCGTTTCTGTGAGGCTCCCAAAATGTTTGACTGAGTGGACTGTACAAGGCCCACAAGTGAACATTTGCATACATGGTAACACACGGTAACAGCCATGTCTATAAGGCATTATAAATACCTTGAACTTATAAGTCATTATAAAATGCTTTATCATTTGTTTGTTTGAAGTCATTATGAATAGTAATGCTTATATATTATATAATAACTATAATTATGCAGTGCTATAAGCAGATTAAAAGTCATTATGTTTATTATGCATTATGGAAATGGGCCTCATAGAAAACATTACCACAAACACAAATGCATCTGCTTTCTTACCCTGCTTTCTACATGTGTTTTGGACTATATCATTGCTTTAGGGACACTGTCAAGTTGTATTATGGGAGGTGTAGGATCCAGTGTTTTGTAGCTTAACCATTATACAGGGAATAAAGGTGAAGATATCTCGGTCTGTGCAGCACTGATTTGGATCTTTTTTTTATCTGCTGCTCACAGTTTCCCCAACAACATGAAAGTGCAATTATAAATCACTGGATTACCACTTTAATTAATATGAATTTGAGTATAGCATTTTTTTGTGTTGTCTTTTTTTTCCTTTTAAATATGTCAAATGAATATGATGGTCTCTCCAGTCACTTCTTTCTGTGCTAAATAGTGTGCTGTGATTCCTGCTAAAGAGCACTAGCCCCCGTGACAGAATAAACAGCAAAGTCAGTAATTCATTAAAATACCAGTTGTTTCATGAGTATGGAGGTTGTGTGTATGATGGGAATAATGTATATTTCATCTGGACGATCTTCCATGTAAATCTATCTTCACACTTATGCAAAACACATCACAGCTTGACCCGCCCCTGTTGATGCACTGGACAGTCCAGTTTGGATCACCACAACGTGTGCATGTCTTTAATGAATCAGAGGCTTTAAGACAAGCTTATAAGGTTTAGGTCCTGTAAGATCAGATAAACACAATGAACACATCATATCATATATGAAACTTGGAGCTGTTATGTGCACTAACACTAAGTAAACTGAGCAATAGCTATTCACTCCATTACATTATATTTGTCAACACATATTTTCTTCTCACCATTGAAGCACTTTAATAAAAGACAGTAATTCGTGTTGAGTACTGTTGTGAGGTTTATTAAACTTAAACTGCCTGGTTTAAGTTTTTAGGAATGTTTAACTTTACTTTACAGTTAATTACTTTGATGGAATGCTTCAAATAGGTACATCATTTTTTTACATGTTCAATAATAAAAGTAATCTGTAACCTAATACATAGTGTGCGGTGTTTTTTCTTGTTAAAGGAAAGGCACAACGACAACTGCACCACACAAAAGCACCATCAGGAGGCAGGATCTATCCTCTCCATCAGCAAAACAGTTCCCAGAACATGGCCACACTATTTCTGGTCTGGCGCTTCCAATGCCTTAAGAAAGTGCATAGCATTACCAGAAGTGTGTCTATTTCTCTTGAAACGTTATGGCTACATCAACTAAACATACTACATACTGGGTATGTTATTTTGCTATCAATTTGGCGCGTTTGTGACGTGCCCTAAAATATCAAACATCTCTGCAGAGAACAGCCAAATCCCAATGTCCCCCCTAAAGCCTCAAACCCTGAACCCTCAAGGACCTACTGATGTCACCTGGTAAGTGGTTGAGTGTGAGAGACTGTGAGGGCTTGAAATGGTGTTAATATAAATGGGACAGCACTTTGCTGCAACATATCACGTTACCATAAAAACGAAAACAATTTGATGTATAATTGTAGGTATTTATTTTATACTTTGTACTCCCTGATTTGAAAGTCTTCCAGGCTCTTTCCTCACAAAAAGAGAGGTACCTTTATATAATCTATTTACTTGTTTTTGTCAAAACATCTTTGATGACAAAATCAAATATTTGATGAATAAATAAATAAATATCCTCTGATTTCAAGTTTATTTTTTATTCCATCTTTAACCCTTAATGTTTCTGAGTAAATTTAATAAGACAGGCTGAACACAGTGAGCCGTCCTCTTTGTTTACCTTTTTTTTTACGTCTCCATGCGTCCACTGGTTACCCCGTGTTTAAAGTCACATTGCAATGATTTGTGGGTAATTCCCTTAGGCTAAGGCCAAATCCCAATGTCCCCCCTAAACCCTAAGCCCTGAACCCTCAAGGACTTAATTGACGTCACCTGGTGAGTGGTTGAGTGTGAGAGACTGTGAGGGCTTGAGATGGTGGAAATAGGAATGGGACAGCACTTTATCACGTTACCATGAAAACGACAAAAAATATGATGTATAATTGTGTGTATTTATTTTATACTTTGTACTCCCTGATTTGAACGTCTTCAGGCTCTTTCCTCACTAGATGAGAGTTAACTTCATATCATCTATTTACTCGTTTTTGTCAAAACAGCTTCAATGACAAAATCTAATATTTGATGAATAAATAAATAAATATCTTCTGATTTCATGTTTATTTTTTATTCCATCTTTAATCCTTAATGTTTCTGAGTATATTTATTATGACAGGCTGAACACACTGATCCGTCCTCTTTGTTTACCTTTTTTTTTAGGTCTCCATGCTTCCACTGGTTACCCCGTGTTTAACTTCACATTGCAATGATTTGTGGGTAATTCCCTTAGGCTAAGTCAGCATACCATGCTGACTTATGGAAAGGGTTCACAAAGGGCTCAAAATGTCTGCGAGAAAGCCTCAAACACGTGATGATTTTACAGTGGGACATCCCTAAACCCTCACAGACTTCGCGGGAGCGCGCCTCAAAGTCCGTGAGTCCGTAAGGGGGGATATTGGGATTGGGCCTTCCATTTAAAATAAGATTCTTATGTACACGGAAACAGCAACGGCCACGCGGAAGTGCTTGAGTACAGGAGGCTTCAAGATGGATATCTATAAAAATTATAAAGATGTATACTGTGCTCAAAAAAACACCTTATGTGACTTTAAGGGCCCCGTAAAACAAACGCACGAGATCAATAAAATCATACAATGATTGCTCATATTAACACACTTTGAAAGCAACGAAGTTTTATTTTGAAGGTCTTGACCGGAAACTTATGACCGGAAACTTTATGTTGTTGCGATCCTGACTCGTCGTTCCCTCGGCTGACACTCCTCCATTCCACTGCTGAACAAGTTCTCTGTTCTGTTGTCTCAGTTCAAATAAAGGAGTGAACATTGCCGTTGTTAACATGTGGACATTTTTGTATACGTTTGAATCGTGAGGACGTATGGAGACGGTTCGAGGTGACAACTGGCGGAGACGCACGAGGAGCGCGCGAGCCTACCTCAAACAATCAACCGGGGCAGCGGCTGACGAGTCCAATGTGCTCCGGAGTCTGAGCGTTGGCAACACGGAAGACGGCCATGACATAGAGGAGGACATTGGCCTCTTCAAGCAAGACAATTTGGAGCGCCGGGTCATGGCGCCCCGCTACAGTCTGCTGCGGGAGGTGGGAAGGGGCACTTACGGCGTGGTGTACGAAGCGGTGGCCCGGAAGTCCGGGGCGAAAGTTGCCGTGAAGAAACTGCGATGCGACGCTCCGGAAAACGTGGAGCTCGCCTTGCAGGAGTTCTGGGCTCTGGCGAGTCTGGAGAAACGGCATCAAAATGTGGTGCAGCTGGAGGAGTGCGTGCTGCAGAGGAACGGTATGGCTCAAAAAATGAGTCATGGGAACAAGCGGTCCAAACAGTACCTGCGTCTGGTGGAGACTTCACTGAAAGGTGAGGCTCTTTGGCTCCCCGAAGTTAGCTGCGTGAGCTGAGTTGTTTTGTATCAATGCCAAATTAAATGGCAACACATACTACTTCAGAAACTAATGTACTGTTGTAGCAACGAGTTGAGTGGTTATCAGATAAACCCAACGTAATGCTATTTGAGTGTGGTTTGGACGACTTATACGTTATTGTTTTTGTCGCCATGACACAGACTCGCTGGGGGATGGGTAGATTTAGTGAAGGTAGCTCCCTAGTGTGAGACTCACTAAAATGGAGTCTGCTGAGTTGGTTGTATTCAGAGGTGTTTTAACCATGTGACCTTTCATTTTGAAAGCTTTGTGTTAGTTCCCTTGTGCTTATCTAGTGCAGGTCTTGTGCTTGAAATACATGCACCTTATAAAGCTTTCTATATAAATCACATTATGGTTACCTTGTTAAAGACTGAATGATTTATCTCAACTGTCACTGGCACTGGATCCGTTCACATGTATTTGAAGTATGCATCTCAATCACTGGCCAGCATAGTGGTTTCAGCATCATAAGTAAGACAGCCTATGAATAATGGCTACACCTCAGTGTTTTGGCTTACAGTGGGTCACTGAGGAGGAAATGTTAACTCTAACAGATCTGATCTAAAACCTGTGGTAGAGATGCTGTGAAATGACCACGTTGTGACTGTCAGTGAGTTGAGATTACGATACATGCTACCCACTAGGGGTGGGAATCACCAGAGGTCCCGCGATACGATATTATCACGATACTTGGGTCACGATACGATATTATCACGATACTGCGATATTCTGAGTATTGCGATAACATAGGCCTATATTGCGATTTATTACTTTTTTCAACTTCAAATTATGTCCCCAAAGGAAAACTGTATCAACATGTTTTATCTAATAAGATAAAGTTTTCAGTCTGTTCATCTCACTTCAATCATTTTTATTGCAGTAAAAATGATTAATATATGTCAAGCAGACAGACTGACCAACAATGTCATAAATGTTGCATGAACCTGACAAACTGAACTGTTTGTATTACTACATAGTCCAACTTAACTAAATGCAAACGTGTGGACTCAGTATATGAACTATAACTTATATAAGTAGGATATAAGAGTTATATAACTAAGTTTAACTTGCGATGCGTGGACGTCAAGGGCAGAGAGACAGTTATGTGCTGCACTCTCCCCATGAGCCTGGCTACTGTTGGCAGATTTAACCCCGTTGTGAGGCCAGATGTCTATCTTTGTTTTGACCAACTTCCTACCAATCACGCTGACCCGGGACCTTTCCTGACCTCACCAGAAAACAACTTGGCACCATCTAGTGGACTGAAAAAGCAATTGATTTGATTTTTCTAAAAAATAAAAATAAAAAAAAAAATCGTTTTTTTAAAAAAAATAGTTTATATAATAAAATAATACATTTTATTTATATAGCGTTTTAAAAGGCACTCAAAGACACTTTACATGTTAAAAACAAACAATAGAAGCATTTATAATAAGAACAAAATCTACGACATAACAGTAAGAAAAAAAATAAATAAACATGAAAAGAAAAAGAAAACATACATGACTGACTTTAGAGGTTAAAAGCAGATTTGAATAGGTAAGTTTTAAGTGCAGTTTTGAAAGTGGCGAGTGACGAAGAATGTCTGAGGTGTTAGGGCAGGGAGTTCCAGAGGGAGGGGGCAGCAACGGAGAAGGCCCTGTCCCCCCAGGTCCGATGCTTGGACAGAGTAGGGGGTAAGGAGGTTGGCGTCGGCAGATCTGAGGTTGCGGTTGGGAGTGTGATGGTACAGGAGGTCCGAAAGGTATGAAGGGGCAAGGTTGTGGAGGGCTTTGTAAGTGATGAGGAGGATCTTGAACTGGATTCTTTGCTGTATGGGGAGCCAGTGGAGGTTTTGACGGACTGGGGTGATGTGGTCTCTGGTGCGGGAGTGGGAGAGCAGACAAGCAGCTGAGTTCTGGATGTATTGTAGTTTATTGATGATTTTGGTGGGTGAGCCGTACAGGATGCTGTTGCAGTAGTCCAGTCGAGAGGTGATGAAGGCGTGGATGAGTGTTCCAGCGGCTGCGGAGGAGAGGGAGGGATGGAGACGGGCGATGTTTTTCAGATGAAAGAAGGCGGTTTTTGTGATGTGATTGACGTGGCGTTCATATCAGAGAGTTTGATCGAAAATGATCCCGAGGTTACGGACATGTGTTGAGGCAGGAACAGTGATGCCATCGATGCAGAGGGAGAAGTTGTGGTGGGAATTGTTTAATGATTTGGGGCCGATGATGAGGACTTCAGATTTGTCGGTGTTGAGTTTGAGGAAGTTTGCTTGCATCCAGGTTTTTATATCTGTGAGGCAGTTGGTGGAGTGGATGGTGGGGGTGATGGATTTGGTGGAGATGTAGAGCTGGGTGTCATCAGCATATCAGTGGTACTGGAGACCATGGTGGCGTATGATGTCACCAAGGGGGATCAGGTAGAGGATGAAGAGGAGGGGACCAAGTACTGAACCTTGGGGGACACCTTGAGAGACTGGGGCTGTGTCAGACTTGAATTTGTTGATGCTGATGAACTGTTCACGGTCGGAGAGGTATGATTTAAACCAGGAGAGGGCTGTGCCAGTGATGTGTTTAGGGAGGACTCGAGACGTGAAAGGAGAATGGAGTGGTTGATGGTGTCGAAGGCTGCGCTGAGGTCGAGCAGTATCAGGATGTTGAGGGAGTGTTCATCAGAGGAGAGGAGGAGGTCATTGGTGACTTTGATGAGGGCAGTTTCTGTGCTGTGATGAGATCTGAATCCTGATTGAAATGGTTCATACAGTTGGTTTGAGTCCGGGCGAGTTTTCAGTTGATGGGCAACAGTGCGTTCCAGTATTTTAGACAGAAAAGGGAGATTGGAGATGGGTCTGTAATTGTTGTGAATGTCGGGGTCAAAGCCAGGTGTGACTGAGGCGAGTTTGAGGGCGGGAGGGACGGAGCCAGTAGACAGGGAGGAGTTGATGACAGAGAGGAGGTGCGGGTGGAGGGCCGGGAGACAGGCCATAACTAAAGTGGAAGGGATAGGGTCGAGGTCACAGGTCGGAGTAAAAAAAGAAAAGATCGATACTTGGCGTCCGTGTATCGATACAATATCGCCACGCAAAATATCGCGATACTATGCTGTATCGATTTTTTCCCCCCACCCCTACTACCCACGCCTAACCGTTTTAGACACGGCCCCTGATAAAGACAGGCAGGACACATCCAAAGGGAGTGGACATTTGAGTGGAAATGCCTGTGGTCCGATAGTTAGAGTGCACATTCACTGGCTGTAGGGAAATTGCAATCCGGGGCTCAACACTTTTAAATATGGTTGCCATTGTTAGTCACAGTCAATGTATGTGCCAGCTCTTGCAGCCTCCACCTCATTGTGTTGAGCTTTGCAACTTTGCTGTCATTATTTTATTTATGTCAAAAAGTGGTTGCCGCTGATGGCAACCGAAGGCCAAGAATTGGTTGCTGTGTTTGTATCCTTGCATCCAGTCGTGCAGAGAATGAAAAGTGGCTGATGATGTGGCACTGTGTTTCAGAGGCATATACCGATCCCTGGAGTGGTATGTCGCTCCTGTTCCAGGGGTACTGGTGTACCTGGCTGACAGTGGACTTCCACTTTCAAGCGGCACATGCCGTTATGAAACGGTATTTGCCATTGGAACAGGATACCACTCCAGGGATCGGTATATGCCTCTGAATCACAGTGGCACACCATCGGCCACTTTTCCATCTCGGCGACACTCCTTAAATCACTGTGTGAATGACTTCTGTTGCAGGTGAGCGAGTGCTTGGTCCCCCAGAGGAGCCCTGTTACCTCTGGTTCATCATGGAGTTCTGCGAGGGCGGCGACCTCAACCAGTTCATTCTGTCTCGGCGGCCCGACCAGCGAACCAACAACAGCTTCATGCTCCAGCTGACCAGCGCCGTTGCTTTCCTTCACAAAAACAACGTTGTCCACAGAGACCTGAAACCCGACAACATCCTCATCTCGGAGAAGTCGGGCATGCCGGTTATCAAGGTGGCTGACTTTGGCCTGAGTAAAGTCTGCGCTGGGATAGGAAACCCCAAAGAGGGCGAAGACAAGAGCAAGAATGTGAACGTGAACAAGTTTTGGTTGTCGTCGGCGTGCGGCTCAGACTTCTACATGGCTCCCGAGGTGTGGGAGGGCCACTACACGGCCAAGGCTGACATATTTGCCCTGGGCATCATCATCTGGGCCATGTTGGAGAGAATCACTTTCATTGATGCCGAGTCTAAGCGGGAGCTGTTGGGTTCTTACGTGAGACAAGGAGTGGACATTGTGCCGGTGGGCGAGGCACTGCTAGATAATCCAAAGATGGTGCTGAACATCCCACAGAAGCGCAGGTCATGCATGTCGGAGGGAGTGAAGAAGCTGCTGCAGGACATGCTCGCCGTCAACCCTCAGAACCGGCCCGACGCCTTTGAGCTGCAGGCCAGAATGGACCAGGTCATGTGTGCTGCATAACCCGCTGCCAGAGGGCTTCACAGGTACCTGTGCTTTTATCTTCATACAATTTCCCCCACAGCTTCTTTGAACTCTTTCATGTTCTGCTATCTGCCCCTATTTAAAATACTGTAGTAGAGGATCGACCGAGAGTGGACTTTAAAGGACTGATATAATAATTCTAGTTTGGAGCAGAAAAATGCAGAGAGCTGATTAATTGGCCATCAAACTCTGAGTAAAAAGACTAAATAAATACATGCATCAGGAAACTGGGAGCAACTTTAATCATTTGTAAGAGAAAACCCTGAAGTGTGATGGTTAGATTATGATTACATTGTTGAAATGTTCAGTTTATTAGGGCTGCAACTAACTATCATTAACATGTGCACAGAGTAGACCTCATGTGTGTGGAGTCTCCATGTAAAAACAGAGATAACAGTCATTGGCCATCGGAGCTGAGGTTCCTCGGATAACAGGGTTTTGTGAAACGTCCTGTCGGCGCAGAGAGAGTAAAAAGTAATGTATATTTATCATGTTTGAAGTTCTGTAAGAGTTGAATCGTTCTTCTGAGATAGTTGCCACCACAGCTTGATTGTAGCCAGCATTGTGGAAAGGTCAATGTAATTTAGTGTTTCCTCAAAGGTAAGATGGTGGACTTGCCCTCCTGAGTGCATTCATCTCAGCGGCATGTTTGGTCTGTCATCTCCCTCTGTTGATAGTGGTGTGATCCGCTGACTCAACACTGGTCATTTCCTGCCCTGAACAGGCGTCTGTTTCATTTTATGTCACTGACATTTAAGCATGGTTTCAGGGTCCGTGTGACGCAAATATCGTCATCTCAAACATGTAATGCAGTTTGTATCAAACGTCTGGAACAGACTGCAGTTGATCTGTTTCCGTACGGCTCCTTCTAATGTTCCCACTGTTCAGATTTCACAAAGAAACATCTTCTACATTGTGACATGTGAGTGTGCCTTTGGTATTGGTTGAAGTTAAGTGTTATGTAGCTGCTGAGGTGTTTTTTTTAGTTGTCAGGACTTAATAATGGCTAATGTAACCGTGAGGCGTTTGAATGCTCCACATGTCCTCGGGTCTGTCGGGCCTGTACTTGGATGACTGTCGGTCACAGAGGCGTGTTCTATGTAGTTTATTTCTGTGTGTAAGAGGTAAAGATGGAGGGTGGGGTTGCATTTAGTGTCATGTTTGGTAACTTCAGTGACTGCCTTAGTGTTTGTGCTCTCGTTCTGTGTTATTCAACCAAAGCAGCCCCCTCACACCCAACTTCCCCCACCCCCCCAGGCACACTCCCACGTCACAATGTAGAAGATGTTTCTTTGTGAAATCTGAAC